>NC_143576.1:93378985-93550344 GCF_048544385.1 Mastigoproctus giganteus | reverse complement strand
GTCACTGCAAATTAAAAACTTTACAAGGGAACTTTAAACTTGGGGAAGGAGGCATATGGAGCTAAATCCGATGAGTATGGTGGATGGGGCACCACAGTGAACAGGGGAGAACTGTCATCATGCAAACACCAATTCCCCAAAGCCCACTTTTCTTACCATTTTATCTGAACAGCATCATGCCATCACCACATAACTGCTGTAATATTTGTCTTTACATTTAATCAGGATTGTCTTGCTCTTTTTGGGCCTTGGAGAAGACAGAGTCTTCCACCGAGAGATGACTGGACATTTTGTTTTCAGGTCACAGTCACACACCCACAGTTCATTACCAGTAATGATGGAAGAAACAAAACATGGGGCAGCAGCAGCAGCACACTGATGAAGATCCTAACATGCAAGAAATTGGTGCTCTGCAAGGATGTGAAGTACAAACTTGGCTGAAACATGCCACATTTCCAAATCTTGTGTTAAAATCTCCCTTAAGAAATGCCAATTTGACTAGTACTTTTGTGGATAGTTAAATGTCAATCCAATCAGATCATGAACATGAGCAATTAAATCATTGGATTTCAAATTTAAAAGCAGCCACAGGGACAATCAAATGTTTCAGTAGGTAAGCAGCAGTCTTTAAACTTTCTGAACACTAAAAAGTCTTTGAATGACACAGCATCTTCTCCAAAAGTATACCAAGCACAATTCTAAAGAATCTAATGGTCTCCAATGCTTATTAAATGTAATATTATTTTTTTAATAATTACAATTTAAAAATAATAAAATTCAAATGATAAAATTTAAAAATTAAAATTTAACAATCAAGAAACCTTTTGTTTTCAAAATAAAAAGTTTATCAATTATTCTCCCTCCCCACCTTCCCTCTTCATTACTATATTATTGGTTTTAGATTTCTTTCATTGTACTGGAATTCTATTTGTATTTCATTCATTTCACTCACTCACTCACTCACTCACACACACACACACACACACACACACACACACACACACACACACACACACACACACACACACACACACACACACACAGAGAGAGAGAGAGAGAGAGAGAGAGAGAGAGAGAGAGAGAGAGAGAGAGAGAGAGAGAGAGAGAGAGAGAGGAGAGAGAGAGAGAGAGAGAGAGAGAGAGAGAGAGAGAGAGAGAGAGAGAGAGAGAGAGAGAGAGAGAGACATATACTGGCTCTTTCCTCCTATCCTTTTCATAAAACATATTCCCCATATCCCTGAAAAAATAAAACTTAACTTGTAAAGCTACTTTCTACGGGACTAGCACATTCTGTAATCATTTATTAAAAGTGAAAATTTCATCCTCATTCATTTTACTTTCACCTGTAAGAGCTTTATACAACTTAATCACACCTCCAAGATGTCAGTTTCCAAAGCTCTCTTGCCCACATATGCACAGTATTTCGTCACATGTATGCCCTTTTGCTGATCTCACCAGGCAAGTTGCCTGTCTTTGGACCCTTACAAGAAGCTCAGTGCCTTTTTAGGTGTAGTCTCCATACTTAAACACAGTATTCCAAATGTGGTCTTACAAATGCCTTATATAGTAGGATTATGTTTTCCCTATTCCTGCAAATGTTCAATAAATCATCAACAGGCCATAATGGGCTTCCTTGCAACCTGTCTACTTTGCTCAGAAAACTTCATGTCCAACAGCATTATACTTCCTAAATCCATTTCTTCCTCTAATTTCTTAATTCAACCCCACTGAGTGTATAGGTTATATTGGATTTGCTATTCCCCAAGTGTAAAACCTTCTGGAAGATGAATAAAGTTTCTATAGCTGTTTTCATCTATTTCACTATGGCTAAAAGCATGTAAGAAAATAATTTCTGTCTTTTCTTGTGGAGTGCATACTTCTCTTCCCATATTAACTATTACATATTACTTGACTTGCAATGAAAAATTAAGGATACATTTTATGAGATAGTTTGCATAATTAGTTTGTTATATTTTCAATTATATAAGTAAAATAAGATATTAATAACACATAACTAAATTGATAAAAAAAAATTGTAACAACTATTCGGTTCACAATGATAATATCTTTAATAACACCAGGATTCAATTCTTTTTTAAAGAAAAAAAAATTTTACCTTATATGCATTTATAGTAAAAAGTTCAGCTTGAGCAGAAGGCCAAGGACATTCATGATGATATATCTAGCCAAAAAAAGAGAGAAAGGTATTTAAACCATGAGGTAAACACAAATTCCACCTTTAGACTTATAACCATTTGAAATTTAACAGTTAATAATATAAAGTTAACTATCAGCCATAAAATTTTCAACAGAAATCAAAGAAAAGGTGCCATTACTTGCCTAAGATAAAAAGTTAGTATCAATAAATAAAAGTGGACTTGCCATTAACTTTCACCCTTTACAACTATATCAAGCTTCCTACAATTTTGGCATACAATACATATTAACAAAAAAAATAAAAAAAAAATTACAACACAAACCTGCCCAAATTAGTTCTTTTCATCTGTTTGGTCTGTGAATCCTGCAATTCTTTTTTTACTAACCATAGTGGTTTGTAACCTAACTATGCAAATAATTCAATATCTGCACTGAAGATGGAGGGAGAAATAAAAGCTGAACAGAGGAATTAACCAATATGGTTGTTAAAAGTGTTTTCTAAAATGTCTTAAAATACATATAAAAAGGGGTATTAGAATGGTTTGTGGCCTTCCATAAAAAGAATGCAGCAATCTGAAAATGAATAAACTTTTTTTTCAAATATAGTCATATCAAAGGACTATACACTTGATTCAATATTACCCCATCTTTTCTAAACTCTTTATGTATAAATAAACACCTAGGCTGCATAAATAATGTGATCATTTGTCCTCAAGTGCTTCCCTTCAAATGGTTTTCCATTTTAGGAAATAAGCAGTCATAGGAAGTATGGGGGACCATATCTGGAATACACGCAAAGTGGGTGGGTTGGAGTAAACACAAGCCTCCATGGTTACCTGAGCATTGTGCCTGTTGGTAATGTTTTTATAGCAATAGTCATATAGTGCAAAGAGGCCACAGACTTTTGCTGCACCAGCTGGGGGGGGGGGGGAAGAGGAATGGAGGAAAAGGTCTTCCTCTGGGAAGTTTTCCATGATACAAAGATGAAACTTTGAATATTTAATAGAGAAAAAGTCAAAAGTGCTAAGAAATAAATTATTAATATTGAGATCTATTTATCCTTCTAGAGAAACACTAATTTTAAGAGATATTTTGCCAGCTGAAAAAATTTTAAATGCCATAAGTAGTTCTATAATCTCAATACTGAAGAAATCCTTGACAGGTTATCACATAAGTCTCTTGTGATGTTTGTTCTTTCTTGAATAAACTTAACCAAAAGGCTAGACTGTTATTTGTTTAAGATGAGGGACTGCTATGATAACCTTTCAAGGAAGATTTCAACTTACTTATATTGAAATTCTGTTGGTCTTCCAATTCCTTTTAAGACAAGAGTCCTCAGTATTACTACTTTATTTTGCAGATGATTAATAATTTTTCCTTTTAAATAATTAAACAGAAATTTAATAGATTGGACAACTTGCCTTTGGTATTCGAAGATCCTTATGAGTAGGAGTAATAACTCGTGATAACTTCTGCATATGCTGATGTAATACTCTGTGAAGTGAAAAATAAAGTATGTTATATTCAAATATTAGTAATAATACTCAATCCATCATAATAAAGTAAAAATTTCATAACAAGAAGCACCTCTAGCAAACCATCCACTCACACAAAACATGTGAAAGGCATAACTTATTTCCTTTAAAAGAAGAAAAATGTCATGGCTTGGTTATGTATTTCATTGTTATACTTAATAAATAAAAACAAATAAAGTTATTTGTACTTACTATTTAAAAAAGTAGCAGTTTGTATGATATATTAAAATTAATAATGTTTTTGGTCTTTTTGTTCCATTTTATCACTGTTTTTTTCTTTTATTAAAATTCCCCAATTTTTTTTTATTATCTTATCCACTGTACTCTTTTGTTTCCATTTTTGTTTGCTGAGCAGTATAGATGGGCTGCCAGGGCAGGTCATGGAGTCTTGTCAATGATATATAGGAATTTTGCTAGCAGGGACAGGAAGGTGATTATCCCCATTATACAAGGCAATGGTTCAGGCCACGCCTAGAGTACTGTGTACAGGCTGGAGGCCTCATTTTAGGAAGGATGTAGAATTTCTAGAACAAGTACAAAGAAGGGCAACAAAGGGGTGCTCTTACCAAGAAATGCAAATTGCAGCACCTGGATAGTAGGCACCTCCGAGGTGATCTGATTGAGGTGTATAAGGCCTTGAATGGGTTGAGAAAGCTGAATGCTGATGGGATTCTTCCACTTGCTCAGACTAAAAACCTGAGGGGACACAGTTTCAATTAGAGGAAAGATAGTTGTAGAAAAGATGTGTGTAAATTTGCCTTTAGCCAGCGGGTAGTTGATTGGTGGAACAGATTTCCATCTTTTGTTGTGGAAGTTAATAGCCTAAATAAATTTAAGGTTTAGCTGGACAGGCATTTGAAGTGAATGGAGGGATGAAATGGGAGGGTTTTTTTTTTTTTTTTGGCTGATGCTGCAT
Organism: Mastigoproctus giganteus; assembly: GCF_048544385.1. NCBI lineage: Eukaryota > Metazoa > Arthropoda > Arachnida > Uropygi > Thelyphonidae > Mastigoproctus > Mastigoproctus giganteus. Next base: position 93,545,736 of record NC_143576.1, on the reverse strand, counting down.
AAGCTTGCTTTCTTGCATCGTATGCCTCTACTAATACTAATGATTTTTGCATGCCATCCACTAGATTGCTAACTGGACCGTGACTAAGGGTAACTCTCTAAGCGGCATAACAGATCAGCTTGTGTATAATCTCACTGCCTCCATTTTGCCAACTAGTGACTAGGGCACTGTCAAGGCCATTTTGCATCAGGGGAGCTGGATATCCTTGTTGTATATATGTCTTGCTCAAAAATTTCAATAATTCACTCTACTTTTACTTTCTCTTCTGAGTGCATATTAAAAAACTAACAGGAAAAAATTTCCAAAACAGAGCCAAAAATTCATTTCATTTCACAAATATATGTAGTCTAAGGTCCAATCTCAATGATGTCCATTTTCACCTACAATCTGTCACTTACTTTTTCTAATAGAATCTCAATTAACAGTTGCCTCTCAGTAATTTCATCTCAGACTTCCTAATTTGGAATCTCCTCTTTCTGATCTTCTCTGGTTTAAATCTCTCTAAACCATTCTGTAAAATTCATCTGTTGTCTCTATCATTCTCACAACTCAACTAATAACTCAGATCTCTGACTTCCTTTTTTTTCTTGTTGATTTTAATGTTCACAACTATAGCTGGCTTAGCTTTTCTAGTTCCACAAATCCAGTGATGATAAATAAGCTGAAGCTTTCACAATTACTAATGATCTTACACAGCTTTTTCATTCACTTACCAGAAATACCAGACAGTCCTAACCAACACTCTTGATCTTTTCCTCCCCAACAATCCTTTAAAGTACATGGTCAATATTAGTGGTCCACTACACACAGATCCCAACCTGGTGATGGTCTCTTCTCCAACTTCATATAACCCCAGGGATTGATGTCTGGTGAGTATGGGTTTGGTACACCTAGGGTCCTGAGCTGGATATCATCATTCTTCTCTTTCTTGGTGATTCCCTTCTATTTCTGACCTTTGTCCTCTCTCTCTCTCTCTCTCTCTCTCTCAAGGTAATTCAGAAATTTTTTTTTTTTTGGCTGATTCAGCATAAGCCTCATTGTGAAAATTGGGATTTATTACTATTTATTTATCAGGTTAAGTGTCTTTATACCCCATGCTTTGGAACCCAATTTAGGTAGTTGTGTATTAACTTGATTAAAACACAACTGGCTCCTCACTCCTCCAAATCTCACAAGCTACCGGACTGCTTTATTTATTCTTTCTGTCACAGCAGATTCTGGACACTGAGGGCTTCCTTGCACCGTATGGCTACTACTACTAATAATAATAATAATCATCAGCCACTATAAAAATGAGAATTGGGATGATATACTTGATTTATTTCCTCTTTCCTTTGTTGAATTAATGTTTTAAATCTTATAATCCCAATGCTTGCTCAGATAGTGACAGTGAAATTATTCTTGTGGGGATGAAGTTCTTTATTCTGAGTTCCACTCTGAAATCTTGTTCTTTATTTAACCTTGGTTTCCCAATAAATGTGCAAAACCTGAACAACATAAGAATGTAGCATACTATAATTGACTTTTATCCCAAATTTCCAGCATCTTTTTCTGCTTACACTAAAGCTTGCAAAAATTATAAAACAATCCAAACTCAATTTGAAGAGGCTAAGAGCAGAAAACTTGTCTTGTCCAAAAGGAAATTGAGCATTCTGAGCTCTTGCCAAAACTATTGGCCACAACTTCTGTCCACCTATACTCCCACCTCTATTACAACCTGATGGCTGTATTGCATGCTCAGCTAAAAATAAATCAGACTTATTAGCATCATACTTTTTTTTTTAATGTTTTGTAGCAATTATCCTGGTAAATGCCCCCTATAATACCCATTTTGAATATAGTCATATCAAAGGACTATACACTTGATGCAATATTACCCCACTCAGTGCCTCCTGAGTGGGGTAATACTGCATCACTTAGAGAAACCTAGCCATGTACAAAAGGATATCAGAAGAATTTTGAACGCTCTTGATGCTAAGAAAGCTCCTTTCTGTCTGCTCATTGAAGATGTTTGATGGCCGTCTTCTAATTTTTCCACTAATGCTGATACTCCCTAAGGTTCAGTTCTTTCTCCCCCTCCTTTCCTTTTGTATACGAATTACCTTCTTCCACTGACTGGAAATCTAATCCATATGTGAATAAAAGTGGGGTCAAGGTGCACATTCAGATCACACAAAGGAATGTTGCCATCTGTGTCACTAGAAAATATTAGGTGGTGGATGACTCTCATCATCCATGCAATACCACCACTTTTCCAGTTAGAGAAACCTAGCCATGTACAAGCACTTCAACTTCTCAAATATCCACCCACAAATTCCTTAAATGCCAATCTCTGGGCATTTCTCCATTGAGACAAAGAAAACTTAGTTAACTTCAATACCTCTAAAACTCAGTCCTGTCTTATTCTTGCAAAACACAGTCTATTGCTCCTATGCTTATTTTTGAAGACACTCAGATTTCCAGACAGGTTCACATATCTCTTTTAAGGATTAGCTAAACTTTGAATCTCACTTACCATGAGCACACCACTAATACTGCTTCCTCTGCATCAAAAAAAACCACATGTATACCTTGTATGCATGAAAGATGTTTTATGCGAAAACATCTTTGACGAAAATCAGAACCATTTTAAAATCGAATAGCTAGAACCAAAGTCATGAATGATGTAACATTTTATGCTCACACCCGCTACTTAGTCTACTCAATCAATGTTAGTAACATTAGCATCATACTTCAGTCCGAAATATTTAGTATGAATGATGTAATGTTTAATGCACATGCCTGTTACTTACTCTACTGAATAAACGTTTGGAAGAGGTTGTTGAAATCCAAGGCAATAGCCTAATTACCCAATTACATTTGATTGTAGAAAATGGCACTGTTAATTCAGGTACAAGCATTTTTAGTGGACCAGGCATTTCACTGAGGGCACCTCCATAGCCAAGTGGGAAGGAGCAGCAGTGCATAGCACACGCTTCTTGATTAGACCAGGGTTCGAGCCTGTCACCACTAAATACGGATGATGCGGAAAGGTCAGGGAATGACCACCACATATCCGGGAGCAATATGGCCTTAGTTGCTAATGCTCCTAATAACAACAATTTCACTGAGGAGGTTAATCATGCAGAAGTCAAACAGAAATACTTTGCCTAGATGTATCCTGAAATTCATATACGATATCACAGAAAAGTGCAGCAATTCATTAACTTTAGAGAAACCAGATCTAGGGTAGTCAGATGGCCTAATTTCCAGAGAAATTTGGCCATCATGATAACCCAGTCTTGTACCCCACAAGTAAAAAGTTAGTCAATCCACATAGTCTCAGTAGTAGTATGAAAATTATTACAAACTTTATTAGGAGTGCCTCCCACAGTGAACTGGTGTGTCTCCACCAATAAGACAAAATGAAAAGATGTTTATCTACGTGCCCCACGGAAACCACTTCCAATACTTATTGTAACTGCACACTGTATATTCACTATAACTACTCCCACTCCAACCCATATCTTACTACTGATATGTGCACAGTGACTTTTCACTCACCCCATATAATTATACAGAGTGAGTGAAATAATTTGATTATTGAAATCAGCACCTGATAATAATCAAGTGCTCATCTCATCAAGATAAAGTAAGCAACAGTATAAACAAAAACTGAAAAAAACTTACTGATCCCTTAACATGTCTCCATCTCCATTGGGATAAAGAGCAAACATATATATTTGGGTCATAATTGTCCTCTCAATAACCATTTGTGCATGCTCTAGTTGGATTTCATTGGCACCTAAATTAAAAAAAAAAAAAAAAAAAAAATTCAGTTTTTACTAACAAAACCCATTCCATTTTCAGGCAATCTTTTTCTTGTTGGACTTATTCAGAATTACAAGTACAAAATACAACAGTAGCAACAAGTGAAAATTTCAAACTACATCACCATTTAGTAATAGCACAGGCAACTGATACAGGTTTTGTTGTGGGGGAGCAGGATTTTTTCACACAGACTACTTTGACCATACTGCAGCAGTTCAATTTAGTCCAGTCCATATGGTCTTTATCATGTATTATGTATGTATAGGGTTGTATTAACAGACTAATATGGACAATGTGTAGGCTGAAAAACCTCTGATAACTCACTTGTGGGAAAAGGGGGAGGGAGCTCAGTCCTTCTCTTGAGATTAGTTAACCAGAACCTCACTCAGCATTTGAACCAACTAAGAACTTTTCCAAGTGACATAACCACTATATTGTCACAAAGGATTTCATGCAAAAAAACTAGGAATGTTAGAATACATTCTATGTCACCTGATTTGAACAAGAAATTTATCTAATCCTAGGAGGGGGAGAGAGAGAGAGAGAGAGAGAGAGAGAGAATGTTTCACATGAACATGAAACTAATTCTACAGAAACAAAATTAAATAACATCAAAAGTGTGTCAGGAGAGCAAAATATACAAATAAACTTAGTCGTATTTCTGTTGTAAATAGTAATCACAGGCATTGTAATCAATAAAATGAGCAAATTTTAGGATTCCAACAACTAATGCTGATATCAATGGAAATATGGTATTCATTATGGTAAGTATAATGTATTTAAGAAGTATATAGTTGGGGAAGAATGCTCGTATTTGGGAAGGACAGGCAATATAGAAGAGGTGAAGGTGATATATTTCTTATCAAATGCAGCCTGAGTGCAAAGAAGCTCTCCCAAATTCAGAACTTATGCATGCCAGCATAGAATCTGTGTGGTGTGAGGTAGTTACCAGCAAAGGTAAAATGAGAGTGGGCGTACAGACCAGAAGATTGTGATGAGTGCAACAAGAACCTCTACATGCAGATGGAATGGGCAAGTAGGTGCAAATGTCTTATTGTGGATGATTTCAATTTGCCCATTATTGATTAGAGCAAGCAGAAGGGAAACTCACCTTGAGAGTCAAAATTTTTAAACAAAGTAGATGATTATTATTTGTATCAGCATGTTAGGGACAAGAATATTCTAGTCAGTACTATACAGCTGACAGTACTGGGGCCATAAGCAGGAAGTGATCATTAAGTTTGAATTTGGATGATGAATTGCAGCTATTAAAGGTAAAGACATGGGTTTCAATTTCAGGAAAACAAACTATGATAGTTTAACACCCTGCAGCCAAGGCTCATAAGTTACTCCTGTGAGGTGTAACTTGAATATAACGAGCCTGCATTAATTGTTGGCTGAAGATAAACTGTGATTTTTTGTACTTTTCTAAATATAGACAAATTTAATTTTTTTACTTGTTTTGGGGTTTATGAATTTTTATTTATCATTTCCTCCATGTTTTAGCATAAATGCACCCAGCAGGTGTGCAGCCCCACATTTGTTCTACTTTGAACTCATAGTAATGCTAGCACTGACAACTGGCTTCAACTGACATTACAAAGCTCAGAATTGTGTTTGTTTCTAGTTCAAGTTATTTATAAAACTCTACCACATGATCTGACAATTAAAGACAGTTTCTAATCATGTTATTATCTTTGAATAATACATATCCAAACATGGAGTGCATTATCCCATTGTATAAGGAAATGGTCAGGCCACATCTTGAGTACAGCATACAGGTCTAGAAGCCTCATTTTAGGAAGAACTAGGTTCTTTTTGGAAAGGGTGCAGAGAAGAATAAAGAGATTAGTGAGGGGAGAAAAAGGGTGCTCTTACCAGGAAGGACTTCCATTTTCTAAATTGCAATGTCTGGAGAGGAACCCCTGTGAAGAGATCCGACTGCGGTATTCAAGGGCTTTTGAATTGACTGAGTAAGCTTAATGATGATGGAATACTTTCTCTTGCTCAGACTATTTATAAATTCAAAGAAATAGACAAACTGTTAGAGGGAATGAACAGGTGATATAAGCTTGCTTTCTTGCATCATTTGCCATTACACAGAAAGGCTTAAGTTCTGCAAGTTGCAGCATCTGGAGACTAGGCACCTGTGAGGTGATCTCATTGAGGTGTACAAGCCCTTGAATGGTTTGAGCAGGCTCAATGCTGGCAGGATACTTCTGCTTGCTCAGATTAAGAACCTGGGGGAGACATAGATTCAAATCGATGAAAAATAGTTGTAGAACAAATGTGCGGAAGTTTACCTTTAGCCAGCGGGTAATTGATTGCTGGAACAGACTTCCATCTTTTGTTGTGGAAGTTTATAGCTTAACTAAATTTAAGGCTGAACTAGACAAACACTTGGAGTGATCGGATGGGTGAAATGGGAAGGGGTTTTCTTTTTTTTTTTTTTTGGCTGAAGCTGTATAAGCTTGCTTTCTTGCATTATATGCCTCAACTAATGCTAATGATAATTACTAATACTATTATGCATTAGTAGAGGCATACAATGCAAGAAAGCAAGCTTATGCAGTATCAGGCAAGCAAAAAAAAAACAAAAAAAAAAAACAATCCCATTTCACCCCTCCATTCGTTCCAAATGCCTATTGAGCTAAGCCTTAAATTTATTTAGGCAATCAACATCCACAACAAAAGATGGAAGTCTGTTCCACCAATCAACCACCCACTGGCTAAAGGCAAATTTTTGCACACCTATTCTACTACTGTCTTTCCTCAATTTGAACCTATGCCACCTCAGGTTCTTAATCTGAGCAGGAGGAAGAATCGCATCAGCATTCAAGCTTGCTCAACCCATTCAAGGCCTTATAATCAGATCACCTTTTGGTGCCTACTCTCCAGGCACTGCAATTTGCATAACTTAAGCCTTTCTTGGTAAGAGCACCCATTTCTTCCCCTCACCAATCTTGTTCCCCTTCTTTGTATGCATTCTAGCAACTCTACATCCTTCCTAAAATGAGGCCTCCTGACCTGTACACAGTACTCTAGGTGTGGCCTGACCAGTGCCTTGTACAAAGGGATACTCACCTTCCTGTCCCTGCTAGTAAAATTCCTATATATCTTTGACAAGACTCCATGGCCAAACCTGGCAACCCATCTGCACTGCTTGGCAAATTTCGTAGTTGACTACAATTACCCCCAGGTCTTTTTCACTTTCCACTTCCCTGATTGTATTACCACACAGTTGGTATGTTTCTCTTGGGTTACTGCTACTCATATGCAGTACTTTGCATTTGTCAATGTTAAACTTCAGTTGCCACTTCTCAGTCCATTTGCCCAACTTGTCTAGATCCAGTTGGAGTAGGTTACTGTCATTAACAACCCTGCCAACCTTTGTATCAACTTGGACATTAATATACCTGATATACCTTCATCGAGGCTTAGAGGGCAACAGGCATTGTGTGTTATCAGACACTCAGTCTAAAACACTTATGGATCCAATATCTTTCTATTTCAGGAGATTTAGGAGAAGTCCAGTTGGCCTACCTCCCCAAAATCCACTCATGCACACCTTCTCGATGGTAAGCCTTGTTACGTCACTTAGGTGGCAACAAACGTGTAGAGTGCTTCTCTTCAAGATGCCTGGTCAGCGTGAAGAGGAAAAGACCAAACCCTCCACCACATGACAACACGGCAAAACAAATGGCCCTCAGTCCCCAGCGGCTTTCACAACCCCCTCTTAATGCAGTGAGAGGGTCAGAGTGGAAACAGAGGGTGCTAAGAATCTCTGGGTATGACCAGGCTACCATGCAGGGAAACTGAACTTGGCCTGTTACAACATAAGATCGCTAATTGGAGAAGACAGGATATTAGAGCTGGAAAAGGAATTAGAAAATGTGAATTGGAATATCATCGGTCTGGCTGAAACAAGAAGAAGAAATGAATCACTTATAAGTTTATCAAGGGGAAATCTGCTGTACACCAATGAAAACAGTGAAAGGAGCGAAGGTGGAGTTGGCTTTCTGGTCCATAAAGATATAAAAAACAACATTTTGGAATTCAAAAGTACATCACCAAGGGGGGTCAAGACTACTACTCAGGATTTCTAAGAGATCCAAGCTAAAGGTTATAATGATTTATGCACCAACATCAAGCCATGATGATGAAGAGGTTGAAGAAGTGTACACAGAAATCGAGAATCTTCTAGACGAGCAGAAAATCCACTACACTATCATTATGGGGGACTTCAATGCTAAGGTTGAAAAGAGAAAAAACAGTGCAGAAAGAGAACCATAGTAAATTTTGGAAATGGTGAAAGACTTGTGGAATTTGCAGAATCTTGAGGATTATCAGTAATGAACACTTTTCTCAAGAAAAGGGTGAACAGAAACTGGACATGGAAGAGCCCAAATGCATTAACAACTAATGAAATCGACTTCATCCTCACTAACAGAAGATGTATCGTGAATGATGTTACTGTCCTGAACAAGGTAATTGTTGGAAGTGATCATAGAATGGTAAGGTGCACACTTGATACAGAAGTCAGAAAAGAAGGGAAAAAAATGACTCGAGTAAAAAAATGACTCAAAGATATTTGAGATAACAGAAGAGGAGAAAAAGCAGTATGTACTGGAACTTAAGAACAAATTTGAGCTTCTGCAGACTGCTCAGGACCAAGATATTGACGAGGAACATTACAACTTTCTGAAAGTGATAAAGCCCAAGAAACCTATAGGTAAAAAGAAATCCAAAGAAGAAAAAATTAGTCAAGAAACACTTCTCATGATGAACCGAAGATGAGAAATGTAGAGCAAGATAAACACTGAGAAGGAGAAAATTGAGTATACTAAGTTATGCAAAGCCATTAGAAAGAGACTAAGAGAGTACATATGATTTAACACAAGAAAAGTAGAATAAGCATTAAGGGAAAACAAAGGGCTTAAATCAGCAGCCATGAGCTGAAAGACAAATGATACTGAAACTGAAGAATACCAATGGTGTACTTATAAATAGCAGAGAAGGCATAATTCAAATAGCAGAAGACTACTATAGAGAATTATGCAAGGAGTGAGGGAATGATGCCAGCAGCATGGAAGACGGATCGCAAATTAGTAACACATACGACATACCCAATATCCTTCCTGAAGAGGTAAAACACGTGTTGAAGAAAATGAAGAATCAGAAAGCCCTGGGGGAAGATGAAGTTACTGTAGAGTTGTTAAAATTGGGGGGAAGCGACATTACACAGAATCTAGCAAGACTCTTCACAAAATGCATTAGAAAAGGTGTGACGCCTAAGGAGTGGAATAATGCAATCATAGTTTTGCTGCATAAGAAAGGAGATAAATCAGAATTTGGAAATTATAGACCAATTAGCTTGTTATCCAACATTTACAAGTTGTTCACAAGAGTCATTACTAGCAAATTATAAAGAATACTTGATGAGAATCAACCGAAAGAGCAAGCTGGCTTTAGGACAGGATTCTCAACTATGGATCACCTTCACATAATATCACAGCTAATAGAGAAAGCAAATGAATATAAAACACCATTATGCCTAACATTTGTGGATTATGAAAAGGCATTTTGACTCCATACAACATAAGGCAATGTTTCAGGCACTGGAAAGACAAGGCACAGATTCCCCATATATTATGATTTTGAAGAAAATATATGAGAACACACCTCCTTTATTAAACTAGACAAAGACAGTAGCAAATTTAAAATTGAGAAAGGAGTTCGACAAGGAGACACAATATCTCTGAAGTTGTTTACTGCTATCCTTGAGGAATCTTTCAGAAGATTAGACTGGTCGCAGAAAGGAGTCAATGTGAATGGAGAGTACCTAAACCATTTACGATTTGCAGATGACATTGTGATCATAAGCCACGATCCCAAAGAATTAGAGGAAAATATTAATCAGTTATGCAGAGTTGGTAAGGATTTTGGACTAAAGATGAATATGGCTAAAACAAAAGTAATGATGAACAAGTATGCCACAGAAAGGGATATGATGACTGAAGGAGCAGTAATTGAAAACGTGCAGTCATACACTTATCTGGGACAAGTCATCGGCTGTAATAATGATAAATGGCTGGAAGTCAAGAGAAGAATAATATTTTGGATGGATAGTATTCAGGAAATATAGTCACATACTGAGGAGCAATATCCCAATTTGTCTGAAACGTAAAACAATGAACCAATGTATATTCTCCACCATGACTTATGGAAGTGAAACTTGGGCACTCACCAAAAGAATGGAAGAGAAGCTGAGAACTACACAGTGAAGAATGGAAGGAATTATATTGGGAATCAGACAGTTAGATAAGAAGAGAAACGCATGGATTAGGCAGCAAACTCAAATAAAAGACATTCTTATCAAAAGTAAAGAACTAAAATTGTCTTGGGCAGGACACAGACTAAGAAAATAACAGAACAGTACCCAAGAGGAGCTAGAAGAAAACTCGGGAAAACAACAATGGAGATGGACAGATGAAATTCATAAGTTTGTGGGTAGTAAATGGATGGCCATTGCACAAAACAGAAGGAACTGGAAAGTTTCTGAAGAGGGCTTCATTCTGCAGTGGATTGAAAATCGCTGATGATGATGCCTTCATAATTATCATTGATGAATACACAAAATAATAATAGGCCCAGTACCGAACCCTGTGGAACTCCACTAATAACATTTGTCCATGAAGAGCAGTGTCCATTGATTACCACTCTCTATTGTCTCCCACTCAAACATCCCTTTATCCATTGTTGCAACGTACCCTTAATGCCATATCTCTCCAATTTGTATAGCAATCTTCCATGTGCAACAGTATCAAAAGTTTTCCTGAAATCAAAGTATATGATATCAAAATTATTTTTGAGTTTCAGTTCCTTTATGACCACATTAAAATAACAGGTCTATAGTTAGTGTCACCTTTTAAACCCCTTTCGTAAATTGGTGATACATTTGCACACCTCCTGTCAATTAGCATTAGCAGAGGCATATGATGCAAGAAAGCAAGCTTATGCATCATCAGGAAAAAAAAAAAAAAAAAAAAAAAAAAAAACCCGCTCCCATTTCACCCCTCCATTCGTTCCAAGTACCTGTCCAGCTCAGCCTTAAATTTATTTAGGCTATCAACTTCCACAACAAAGGATGGAAGTCTGTTCCACCAACCAACCACCTGCTGGCTAAACACAAACTTCTGCACATCTATCCTACATCTGTCTTTTCTCAATTTGAATTTATGCCTTCTCAAATGATTATTCTGAGCAAGAAGAAGAATTCCATCAGCATTGAGCATCCTCAAACCATTCAAGGCTTTAAACATCTCAATCAGATTACCTCGCAGGTGCCTAGTCTCCAGAAACTGTACTTTGCAAAATTTAAGCCTTTCTTCGTAAGAGCAACCCTTTGTTCCATTCACTAATCTTGTTGCCCTTCTCTGTACTCGTTCCAACAGCTCTACATCCTTCTTAAAATGAGGCCTCCAGACCTGTATATAGTACTCAAGGTGTGGCCTGACCATTGCCTTATATAAGGGGATAATCACCTCCTTATTCCTGCTAGAAAAATTCCTGTATATCATTGACAAGACGCCATGAGCTACTCTTGCAACCCGTCTGCACTGCTCAGAGAACTTCATATCTGCCTGCACAATTACCCCCAGGTCCTTTTCGTTCTCTACCACTTTCAGTGTAGTACCACAGAGTTGATACATCACTCTGGGGTTGCTGCTTCCCACAGGTAGTACTTTACATTTTCAAAGTAAAATGTTAAATTGTTAAAATGTTAAATTCAATGTTAAACTTCTTTTGCCACCTCTCAGCCCATCTGCTCAACTTTTCTAGATCCTGTTGCAGCAGCATACTGTCATTAGTGTCCTTAACAACCCTGCCAACCTTCGTATCGTCTGCAAACTTGGACATTAAGCTTGATATACCATCATCAATATCATTTATAAATACAGAAAACAACAATGGACCCAATACTGAACCCTGAGGGACTCCACTAATAACTTTAGTCCATGATGAGCAGTGTCCATTGATTACCACTCTGTCTTCTCCCGCTCAACCATCCCTTTATCCTTAGCAATGGAGACCTCCAATGAGTCTCATGAGTCCAAGGAAGCACTCATAATTATGGCTAAGGGTTTGCTTACTTCCTTTCCTGCCTCTTTTAATATAACTGGATAGATCCGATCCAACCCAGGTCCCTTCCTTATGTTTAACTTCAAAAATTTCTCCTCCACTTTGCTCTCAGTCATTACAAAATCACTTAGCTCCCTGTTAAAGTTTGATTAACTTCTGACATTCCCCTCATTGAATAACTCCTTATGTGTGAATGTATATGCAAAATACTCATTCAGTTTATTTATTAGCTACCTGAGCATGATCATCAATAGTCAACCCATCTATGTTAAGTGGTCCAATCTGATTCATCCCTTTCCTTCTAGAGTTTACATAAGTAAAGAACTATTTGCATCCTTTGCCAAGGATTTCTCGTAATCTGCCTTCACCTGCCTAACCTCCTTTGTGACTTGATTACAGACTAGTTTATATCTGCCATAGGGTTCTGTGTCACCTTATAATTTATATGCATCCCATACATTTTTATTCTCTGCTAATCACTCAGGATAGAGAATTACGTGAATTGTGTTTCTAGTTCATTATTTATATAAACTCTCCCACATGATATAACAATTATTAATGGTTTCTAACAGTCATAAACTGCCTTTTTGAAAGATTTGAAATATTTGTTATTATTTTTGAATAATAAATACAGAAAGGGACAGTCATTCAGGACAGAAAGTTAGCAACATGCAAAATATTCATATTTTGAGCACTTCATGGTGTGCCAAAGTTGAAAGAAATTTTTAAAAAATTTTGAAAATAGAAGTGAATAATAGCATCTAACATATATTTTTTAAACACTTCTGCTTATTATTATGCACAAACAATGCATAATAATAAGCAGAAATATACACACATTTTTAAATATTGTATGTTTAATGGATTTTTAAAGTGGAAAATGTAAGAACACTTAAGTTTCTTTATATTTTGTGCCTATAATTTTTTTTTTAATTAAAGTTGCCAAAAAACAGTATTTTTAAATATTTTATTAAAAACTAAAAAAATTACATATACATATTGCAATCTTTTAAGAAAAGATGAAATATGGGTATTCTCCAAGCAGAATTCAACAAAAAAAAAAAAAAAAAAAAAACATTTTTCCAGAAATTAAAAGGTATATATCTGTTAGGTGTAACACTACCATTTGAAACTTGAAAGCTCAGTGTGATTTTCACTGTCTAAGAGAACAAGAAACAAAGACAAAGAGAGGAGCTTTTTGCATACAAAGAAGAAAATGAATAATTTTGAACCCTTGCATAATGGATGCGGAAAAGGTTTTAGATAACCTAATATCAACAGTGATTATTAATGCATTAAGAATTTGCAGATAAAGGAACCACTAAGTGACAGTGATCACAGTGTCCTGATGTGGGATTTACTTAAAGATGTAACTACCACCAAGGGTAAAGGGAAGGGTCTTTTCTTTCATAAAGGTGACTCGTCTCAGACAGTTTTTAAATTCTATACAGTGGGATCAACTGATGTTAAAAACAGCGAATTCTAAATGGGAAGCAGTGAAGCCTTCAAGGAAATAATCTTGAAAGCTACAAGGCTTTTCATAGCAACTAAAAAATACTGTTCAAGACCTAAATGCATGTCAGATTAATTAATGAGGCTCATGACAGAGAAGAAAAATATGATTAAAGAGGCCTGTGCACTCTGGATTCATTATTATCAAAACTAAAATTACTGTAACACAGAGCGAAAACGGATACAAAAATAGATTGTGACAAGTTTAATAATAGGAAATATACACATATTAGATTAGATACATTCAAACAAAAAGCTTTCAGTTGTTTTGTCAACATTCCTCAGTTAAACTGACAGTCAAGAATGGAGCATGAGGGCGTGCTCAATACCCTTGACAGGTGTGACCTACAGACACATGGCCACGTAGCGACCAACAGAAATATCCAAGGTAATGACTCAGCCGCGCGGTGCCTTTATCCCATACTACCCAAACCTATCACAACAGGTTTGTAGAGTCTTAAAATCACATGGGATAAAATTATTTAGTTATTTATTTAGATAAAGTTATTTAGCGAGGGGAAAGTCAGAGGTGTATTCAACTCTAGCAGTAAGCTAAATGATTTTGTAATAACTGAGAGTAAAGTGGAGGAGAAATTGTTGAAGATAAACACAAGAAAAGCACCCGGGGTGGATGGCATCTATCCAGTTATATTAAAGGAGGCAGCAAAGGAAGTAAGCAAACCCTTAGCCATAATTATGAGGGCTTCCTTGGACTCAGAGGAGGTACCCACAGACTGGAGTTGTGCAAATGTCACCCCAATTCACAAAGGAGGATCAAAGGCTGACACAAGTAATTATAGACCTGTGAGTTTAACTTCTGTTCCAGGAAAATTAATGGAGGCACTAGTTCAAGAAGTACTGCAGGATCATTTAGACAAGACTTCAGCTATAGCTCGGACACAGCATGGTTTTGTTAAGGGGAAGTCATGCCTGACCAATTTGACTGGATACTATGATGCAGTCACAAAGGAACTGGATGCAGGGAATAACTTTGATATTATATACTTGGATCTTAGAAAGGCTTTTGATACTGTTGCACATGGAAGACTGCTCCACAACTTGGAGCAGTGTGGCATTGGAGGTAAATTGCTGCTGTGGATAAAGGAGTGGCTGAGGGGGAGAAGACAGAGAGTGGTAATCAATGGACACTGCTCGTCGTGGACTAATGTTATTAGTGGAGTCCCTCAGGGCTCAGTGTTGGGTCCATTATTGTTTTCTGTATTCATAAATGATATTGATGAGGATATATCAAGCTTAATGTCGAAGTTTGTAGACGATACAAAGGTAGGCAGGGTTGTCAAGGACACTACTGACACTATGCTGCTGCAACAGGATCTGGAAAGGTTGAGCAGATGGGCTGAGAGGTGGCAAATGAAGTTTAACGTTGACAAATGTAAAGTACTACACATGGGAAACAGCAACCCCAGAGCAACTTATCAACTGTGTGGTACTACACTTAAGGTGGTAGAAAATGAAAAAGACCTGGGAGTAATTGTGCAGTCAGATATGAAGTTCTCTGAGCAGTGCAGACGGGCTGCAAGAGTAGCTCATGGTGTATTGTCAATGAGATATAATTTTTCTAGCAGGGATAAGGAGGTGATTATTCCCTTGTATAAGGCAATGGTCAGGCCACACCTGGAGTACTGTATACAGGTCTGGAGGCCTCATTTCAAGAAGAATGTAGAGCTCCTGGAACGAGTACAGAGAAGGGCAACAAGATTAGTGAATGGAACAAAGGGGTGCTCTTACGAAGAAAGGCAAATTTCAGTTTTGCAAATTACAGTTACAGCTGGAGACTAGGCACCAGCGAGGTGATCTGATAGAGGTGTATAAGGCTTGAATGGTTTGAGCATGCTCAATGCTGATGGGATTCTTCCTCTCACTCAGAATAATCACCTGAGAGGGCATAAATTCAAATTGAGGAAAGACAGATGTAGGATAGACGTGCGGAAATTTGCCTTTAGCCAGCAGGTGGTTGGTTGGTGGAACAGACTTCCATCCCTTGTCGTGGAAGTTGATAGCCTAAATAAGTTTAAGGCTCAGCTGGACAGGTATTTTGAACGAACAGAGGGGTGAAGTGGAAGTGGTTTTTTTTTTTTTTTTTTTTTTGGCTGATGCTGCATAAGCTTGCTTTCTTGCATCAAATGCCTCTACTAATGCTAATGCTAATGTATGTATGTATGTATGGGACAGAACAGAATAGGAATGTACCTGAAATGATTTCTTTCTTGAAAAGTTTTGGATAAATCTCAGGAGATGACCTCAAAGGCCAGGTGCATGTAGATCTTGAAGAATCCTATATAACCATGTTGTATTATTGAATGTTTTTGAAGCCCATACATACTGTAACAAAGTGTTAATTCCTAACAAAGGCATAACAAATATTCATCTCAACTTTTATCATAAGACTGGGCATTCACCTAGTTCAACAAAACCATGTTGATTCGGACTTAATATTTTTTAGTCTCTAGGAACAATGACTATATCATTAATCATTTTTCTTCCAGTGTTTTTCCCCAAGACAACTCATTAGACAATAATTTGATGGGCCGTGTGGTCCTCTCCTGGCTTCAGGAAGACCAACACATAAGAATGGCACTAACTGGTAGATTAGTAATCCTCAGAAAAAATTGTGCTATCTAATTATAAAAGTGAAGTTAGGTGATTACACATTTAAGTGAATCCTCATACAATGTGGAATCACAGAATGATAAACTCCATCAGGGCTTGAAAAACAAGTCTTTTATTATGTAAGTACATTGCATTATTATTATTAGCCATATGGTGCAAGGAAACCTGAGGCTTTTGCTGCACCAGCCAAAAAAAAATGCATTTCTGAGTTACCCAGAGAGTTATTTGGTTTTCAGGAGCATTATCAACTAAGGCCATATTTCTCCAGGGATATACAGTGGTCAATCTCTGACCTTTCCGCATCCTCCGTGGTCATGGGCTCAAACCCCTGTCTAATCAAGAAACGTGTGCTACTCCTGCCCAACTGGCTACGGAGGCTCCTTACCGAGAGAGAGAGAGAGAGAGAGAGAGAGAGAGAGTGAGTTTTTTTTTTTTTTTGATTTGGTAGTTGTTGGCGCATCGGCTTCTGTGGCCATATTGCACCTCCCAAGTAGGTTTTTGTAGTACTTTGATCCAAGCCCGAGGCGGGAATCGAACCCGCGACCTTCAGGTTGCCGGGCAGGTACTTTACCCACTCGGCTAGCCCGGTCGGCGAAGTGAGTGAGTGAGTGAGTGAGTGAGTGAGAGAGTGAGAGAGTGAGAGAGAGAGAGAGAGAGAGAGAGAGAGAGAGAGAGAGAGAGAGTGAGTGA
The DNA here is from genome assembly GCF_048544385.1 of Mastigoproctus giganteus. Lineage (NCBI taxonomy): Eukaryota > Metazoa > Arthropoda > Arachnida > Uropygi > Thelyphonidae > Mastigoproctus > Mastigoproctus giganteus. Next base: position 93,528,951 of record NC_143576.1, on the reverse strand, counting down.
GTGAGTGAGTGAGTGTGTGTGTGTGTGTGTGTGTGTGTGTGTGTGTGTGTGTCCCTGGGGTATATGGCATACAGCATTGATGAGTGGTGATTATACAGAAGTTAATGATGAGAGGTATTAAAGTTCAATTTGTAGGTTTGAAAACTACAAATGACAAAAGCATTAAAGTTCAATTTGTAGTTTTCTGTCTGGGCTTTATGCAGTTGTAACTGATTGGGTCAAACTATGCTATCTAATACACTGGCAATGTCGAGAGGCTCAAAAATTACTGCTCCTCTCAGGCATAGCATCAAAGTAGTTATGGGAGAATATCTGCCATTAATTCATTTCATCGTCATCTTCAGCCAATGTTGATCCACTGCAGCATGAAGGCTTCAACATGTTTCCAACAACTGCAGTCTTGTGTTTTCTGTTGCCATAGTACAGCAAATTTCATAAATCTGCCTAATCTTTGGTCTTTTTCTTGGACATTTAGAGTCAAGCAGTATCGGTTCTAAAATTTGTTTGGGCCATCTATCAAGAAGAACTGACTATCGTCAATTCTTCTTGATATGTGACCTGCCCATTTCCATTTTAAGTGCTTTGTACTTTCAATTATGTCACAGACCTTGATTTGCTGGTGAATTCATGCACATGTTTTTCAATCTCTTTTGGTTATGTTCAAAATTCAGTGCTCCATACTTCTTTGTGTAGCTTTGGCATTCGACGTCCATATGTTAGGAAAGGGAGGATACACTGATTAAAAACTTGTGTGAGACAGAGTGGTAACTTTGTCTTGAAGACTATATTAAGATTTCCAAATGCTTGCCATCCCAATTTTATGTGCCATTCAATTTCCATCTATTGAAATTTCTTGTCCAGGGTAAACATAACCTGTGTTTTAATCTGGAAGAATTGCAGCATTTGAAAGCAAGAAGTTTGATTTGAAGAGCTGCAATTCTTCCAGATCACTGAAAAAGAGAATAATATCATCTGAAAATTGTAACTGATTCAGGTAATCTTCATTGTCTTGAGTCCTTTATTGTCCCAATTTAGTTTGCAAAAAATTTCTTCTAAACAGACAGAAAATAGTTTTGAGAAGACTGTATCTCCTTGTTGGATGCTCTTTTCGATGTTGCTCTGAACTTTTATCATTGTTGACCCATATTGATGCAGTCGCCTTTCATATATTGATTGGAGAGTATTGATGTAAGCTATACCTTCGTTGATTGGAGCATTGATTATTACTTGTTTTGTGACCGAGTTGAATGCTTTCATTGATTTCATTTTTCAATTTTATTTCATTGATTTTATAACATCTTATACTTCTTCAACAAAAATTTCTGGTACAGTTTCTGCATCTGGTGTTGGATCCAGTTGTTTTCCGTTATCATTATAAAGATTTGAATAAAATTCTTCCACTTGCTTTAGTATTTGTTTTTGTTGTTTTTGTGCCATCCTCAAACTTCAAAACAAACATTTGACTTCTGTGTATAACCATTTTTCTTTCTTTAGCTCTTGATTTTCTTCTAGTGTTCTTCTGATGAGATCAATGTTGAACTTGTATATTTCTTCTTTTATGTGCCTTCTTATGGTCTTGCACATTTCTGCATATTTTAGCTTGTTTCTTATGTTACCACTTTGCTTCATTTTTGCCATTTTTTTCAACATGGCAATTGTTTCTTTTTATATTCTGACTGGTTTTCCTTGTTTTACAGTAGGTGCAATAGCACAGGCAGCATCCACAATAGTCTCAATGACTGTCATTATCGGTTTAAATATCTGTATCAGGAAGGTACTGTAGCACACAGAAACAATTGGACAGTTCTAGTTCAAAGTTTTGTCGATTTTTCAATAGTTGGTTAGTGTCGATCTTCATCACTTTAGTTGACTTAATCAATGCCTTTCATTCTTTCTTACAATCAATTTTGATTTTAGCTCTCAGTAACTGATGGTCACTTGGAACATGAAAACAGTTAAAGATTGAGCAGTCAGTAAATACGTTTATTAATTACACTGATTTATTACATATTGTTTGTTTACCATTGTTTTTTTATTATTATTATTATTATTATTACTGAATATTGTTTATTATTATTATTATAATAATTCAACTAATGGTAGATAATTTTCCTATATGCTTCATCACACAACACTTTATGGTGGAACCAGATTTTAGTGGATGACTTAGGTTTAAAGGATTTTGCAGCTGTTATTGTGCTATTTTTTGATATATTATCCACTTGGGTTCCACTTACCAGTAAATTCTGGACAAACTGTCCTTGGACAGTTTGTCCAGAATTTGAAGATTTACTGGTAAGTGGACATTACCATGAGGGTTGTTAGCAACTGTCCATTGTGTGAGAAAACATTTTGAAAGATCAACTAAACTGGAATGATATGGCATATGCACATAAGTATGAGCACTGGTTTTAGAAACATAAAATTATGTTTGTAAAGAAATTCTTCTGTTAATTGCCATCTTTTATAGAGATGCAGAAAACCCCATAATGAATGATGCCTGTTCTCATCATCCAAGATAAAAATGGAACAAGTAATTGGTTGACTAAACCAAGGTAATTGATAGTGTAATGATTGGGGCAAGAAATACAGAGAAACTATTATTACTTTACTACTAATCCAATAGTAAACAAGCAGAAATTGCCTCCAAAAATATCAGTAGTAGGATAGGTATAGAATGTACCACACAATTCACAGCAGTGTGTTACAATTTAATTGACAGAGATAATACTGAACTGGTCAGATTGGCTTCTTGAGGACAAAGAATGACTGGCTTGTATTCACTTACTGAGTCGTATACTTCATCTAGGTTACTCCAAAGTCCACACCAGTACTGCTGTATTGCATCTACATGTTTTGTTCTTAGCAGGAATGTCTGTCTATTTGCAAGAGATATAACAGTGCCAATTGAATTTTGTTTTTTGTTCTTCGAGAATAACAGATGCCAATATTTTTAGGACGAATTTTAACAACTGTATCACCTTGATATGTGTAGCATCGGGTATGTACCTTATAGCTTCTTCGAGGTGTTTCTGGTTGATTTAGTCGGCTGTGGAGTAGGATATAAATAGAAATATTTTAGTATCAGTAGTGGCAATGATGCAAGAGAGCAAGCTTATATAGCATCTGCCAAGAAGAAAAAAAAAAAAAAAAAAAAAAACCATATCACCTATTCATCAACTACAACAGTTTATCAAGTTCCTCCTTGAATTTATTCAAACTACATGGAAGTTTGTTGCAACAATTAACTATTCACTAGATGAAAGCAAATTGCAACACATCAATCCTACAACACCATTCTTCCTCAATTTGAATTTATGCCACCTCATGTGTAGTTTGAGAAAGAGGAGGGATTCCATCAGCATGGAGCTTATTCAATCCATTTAAAGCCTTAAACACCTCAATCAGATTCCCCTCACAAGTGCCTAATCACCAGGTGTCACAGTTTTCAGAAACAAAGCCTTTCCTAGTAAGAACGCACCCCTTTTGTTAGCTTCACTAATCTCTCTGCCCTTCTCTGCAGCTGTTCCAACAAATCCTTCCTAAAATGGGGCTTCCAGACCTGCATACAGTACTCAAGATGTGCCATAACCATTGCCTTATACAAAGGAATAATTACCTCTTTATCCCTGCTGGAAAAATTCCTGTATATCATCAACAAAGACTCATGAGCTGTCTGGCAGACAGTCTATACTGCTCAGAAAACTTTGTATCTGACTGCACAATTATCCCCCCCCAGGTCTTTTTTTATTCTCTATACTGTAAGAGTGGTACCACAAGTTTATATATTACTCTGGGATTACTGTCACCCATATGCAATACCTTGCATTTGTCAATGTTAAACTTCAAATTTTCAATTCTCTGCCATCTATCTAATTTTTTTCTAGCTCTTGTTTCAACAGTACACGCTGATTATTGTCATTAACCACCCTCTTATGTTTGTATAATCTGCAAACTCATCAAACCTGATATGCCATCATCAATAACATTAATAAACACAGAAAACAACAATGGACTTAGCCGTGAACTCTGTGGAACTCCACTAATATCATTAGTCTGTTAAGTCTACTGATAACTACTCTCTCTGTCTTCTCCCACTAAACCATTTCAATCCTTCCTTTATCCATAGCAGTAAAAAAAGTAAAGTGCAGCCATTATCAACCCACTGCAGGATGGAAGCCTCCTCAACAATTCATACTGAGGGAAATGGATCATAATCTGCCACGCTGGTCCAGTGCAGGTTGGCAGATCGACCGTATTCAGCAGTCAGGGGCTTGAACCCCGGTCTACTCAAAGAGTGTGTGCTACTGCACTCCCGCTCCTGCCCACTTGGCTGTGGAGGCCACCAGAATCCATAGCAGTAGCTTGCCCTTAATGCCACACTGCTCCAGTTCATGCAGCAAATCACATTGGACCAACAAGAGGGGCGTGTCGCTGTGGTCGCGGAAGTGTACGGACGCATCTGCACGAAGCTCCACTTGATGTAAACGGCGGACGACGATATTGCGCGATCTTCGATTTAGGCAAGAATTAGAACATGGATTTTTCAGGTTTGAAGAGTATCACAGATGAACGTAAGTAAATTAAGTTGGGCAAGAATAGTTTTTGTGATTGTATTTGCCTATTTTTGCTCTTTTGAGAGTGATTTTGTCCAGCGCGATCGCTACAGCTTCAGCGAGCCCACTGGCATAGCCACTGATTTGAATACGTCTCAAAAGTCGAGAAATTTGAATATATTATACTTGAAACGGCTCGTGATAAGGTTATTTTGTATGGAAAATATAATACTCCTGACAGAATTAACTTATACTTATAAAATAGTTTTCTTTGTCTACAGGCGTTTCCCGCCAAAACCTGAAAATCGCGATTTCTGATTTCTAGTGGGCCTACACTGGAAATAAGTACCCCAAACCACTACTTAAAACGTCAGAAAATTGCTAAAAGTGAATTTAATGCAGAAATTATGGCTGAAAAATCGAATAATGACAAAATTCTGGACAATGACCTAAAAGACTCCTCTGAAAATGAAGCTAGAGTGCTCAGGGAGAAAGTCCCTGTTAATGAGGAAAATGGTAACGAACTGGATAGCTGGCCTCCTGGCCCCCTCAGTATTAAGAAGGGCAGGAAAGGAAAAAATCAAGAAACTATAGAAATTCCAGAGATGCAACAAAAGACAGAAGAACTAAAACTAGACTACCTAACAAATTTGACTGACTCTATCAAACAGGCAAAGGAAACCAGAGTGTATCTAGAAGAATATATGCACAAGCAAACCAACAGGATTACTTCTGCAATTAGGCTGCAGATAGTGAACTGTTGGTCACTGCTTGAGCAGCGCCTGATTGAATTAAACACAGAGAACCAAGTGTTAAAATCAAAATTAGAGGTTACAACTGAGGAGAAGAACAACTATAAAACAATGAACACACTAACCTATGCCCAATGTGCAAAGGCTAATAGCAAACAGGACATAACTAAAGCAAAACAAATAGCTACTAAGCAACCTAATATAAACAAGGAAAGCAACATTGTTATTCTGAAAGCAAAAAGTGACTCTACCCACAAAACCAGTGAGGCAGTTAAGGACACAGTGGTAACAAAGCTGAGGCCTCATCTGAGAGAAATAAAGATAAACAACATGCGGAAAATCAGGAATAATGGAGTCCTGATCGAGGTAGCAAGCAAAGAAGATCTAAGAAAAATAGAAAACCATCCTGAAATTGAAAAATTGGGCTTGCTCCCTGAAAAACCAAAAGGGAAAAACCCTAATATTATAATCTTTTATGTACCTGTGTCAGTAATAGAAAAAGAATTCATGATGGATATCTACTTCAAAAACTTTAACAATGAAATGACAATAGATGAATTTGCTGCTGAATTCCTGCTGAAAAGAGCAACAAAAAACAAAAGGAATGGACAACTCAACATAATTGCAGAAATTACACCAAAAATTTGGAAGGTATTGCAGGGACAACAGAGAATCTATGCTGGCTGGACCAGTCATAGATTTAGAGAACATTTCCCTATCCAAAGTTGCTTTAACTGCCATAAATATGGTCACATTGCCAGAGACTGCACTCAGAAAGAACCTGTCTGTGGTCACTGTGCAGTCACTGGCCACGATTACAAAAATTGCAAAAATAAGTCTCAGCAGCCAAAATGTGCTACCTGCAAGGCAGCACGGCTGACTGATTATACACATAGTATCAGGGATGATAAATGCCCCAGTTATAAAAAAATGGCAAAACTTATACAATCTAGGACCAACTATGGGCCAGATTGAAAACATAAATGTGACTAGGGCTCTAAATCTTGTCCAATTGAATGCTCAAAGAGCAAGAGCCGTTGTAGATCAGCTCAAACTCAAATTGGAAGAAAATAATATAGATATCTTGGTACTCCAGGAGCCCTACGCACATATGGGTAGAGTTCAGGGATACCCAAGAGACTATAAAATAATAGAATACACCTCAGGTGTCCCTTCCACAGCAATAGTAGTTAAAAATACTTACCTTACAGTCACAAAGGTGGGTCACCTCTGCTCCCCAGTGGGAGTGTGTGCCCATATTACCAGTGCTGTAGGACAGTTTTACATTGTTTCACTATATTCCAGACCAGGTGAAGATATAAATCCAACTATTGAATACCTACAAGTAGTCACAAACTTGCTACCTACTGCAAATATCATAGTGTGTGCTGATGTCAACTGCCGGTCAGCCTTATGGCATAGCCATATAGAAGACAGAGCAGGCACACACAACGGGCAGATACTTTCAGACTATATAGCCACCTCACCCTTTCAAGTGCTAAACCAACCAAATAACCTCCCAACTTTTAGCAGTACCATGTGGGAGAGTGACATTGATATCACTCTTGCCACCAATTCAATAGCTTATAAAATCACAGACTGGTGTGTCCAGCCAGCCTGGACCACATCAGATCACAGAGCCATTTCCTTCAAACTAAACAGGCAATTACAAACAACCCAACACTCTCTGTTGGATATCAAAAGGTATAACCTTAAAAAGGCAAACTGGCAGATTTTTGCAGAACATACAGCAGCTGAGCTGCAAAAACAGGAAAATGAGTGGTCTAGATCAGGCAACTGCAGCCCGGACGAGCAAGCACTGACTATGACAAACATTTTAACAAAAACAGCAACCCTGTCTATCCCACGGAAAAAACCGAGGAAGCAGACAGTTCCCTGGTGGTGCCCCGAACTGACTATACTCAGAAGTAGGGTACACCAGGCACGGAGACATTTTCAAAGAGCCAGAACATCTTGGTCACAAAATGAGGTGGATGCACTGAGAGATTCTTATAAAACTCACAGGAATCAGTATACAGCCCTCATAAGAGATAAGAAAAAGGAATGCTGGAAGCACTTGGTGGGAACTACTGGAAACAATAACCCTTGGGGAGTTGTCTACAGAATAGTGACCAACAAGCTGCCAAGAGGAGATGTCTTAGAAACTACTGTCAAACCAGACGGAACCCCAACCCTGTGTTGGGTGGATTCTGTAAATAACATCCTAGACAGTATCATTCAGACTGAAATATTGGAAATCATTCCCCTCCCCAGCTCGACATTATAAAAGAAAACACTGAATATGACAATGCCAATATTGAACCTCTGTTCACTATACAAGACTTAGAAATAGCACTATCTAAAACCAAAAACAATAAATGCCCAGGTTTTGACCTCTTAGAGGTTGAGATTATCAAAAAATTAGCAGAAATAGCACCAGATAAATTAATAGCACTATATAATAACTGTATGACAGAAGGTATATTCCCAAAAATATGGAAACAAGCTGTGTTAAGGTTAATCCTGAAAAACCCTGAAAAACTCCCTACTGATCCCAAATCATATAGACCAATAGCCCTACTCCCTGTACTAGGGAAAATATACGAAAGATTAATATACAGCAGATTAGCTCAATATCACACAGAAGCAGGCTTGCATTCCAACAATCAGTATGGTTTTAAGCAGGGCAATTCTACGGAGGATGCCATGCACCACCTACTGACAACATTTAAAAACACAGAGGAGAAATATATGCTGGCAATCTCCATTGACTTTGCTGGGGCATTTGACTCACTGTGGTGGCCTAGTGTCCTTAGGAGACTTCGCCAGGCAAATGCCCCACAAAACCTCTATAAGGTAATAAACAGCTACCTTACAGACAGAAGTGTCTCAGTACGCACAAGGTTCCAGGAATTGACACGCCCTGTGAATAAAGGCTGCCCGCAGGGATCAATCCTTGGCCCTTTCTTTTGGAACATTGTTCTGGATGAATTTCTGGCCTTGGATCTGGGCCCTGTGGAAAGCCTGGCCTTTGCAGATGACATGATTTTCCTTGTAAAAGGCAAAGATCAAATGCCGCTCTCTTGCAGCTGCAGGAGTGGGCACAAATACACATGCTCAAAATATCGCCTGAAAAAACCAAACAAATACTTCTAAAAGGTAATTTGGACATGAGAAGACGTCCACAAATCAAAATTAACACAATCACTATAAAAATGGTAACAGAACTAAAATATCTTGGAGTGGTCTTTGATTCAAAATTAACTTTTTACCCCCATTTGATCTACTTGGCGAAGAAAGTGCGAAATTATGCAGGTATGATTGCCAGGATCAGTCGAGCAGACGGGGGACTCAAAAGAAAGACCTTGGCAATCATATACCGTGCAATGTTCCTGCCTGTTATCACTTATGGAGCCGGTGCGTGGTTCATCCGCTCGGCCATAGTAAGAAATAGGAATAAATTAGAATCGATACAAAGGACAATACTACTCACTATTACCAGAGCATGTCGCACAGTAAGCACACCTGCACTACAGTTGCTGGCCGGAACTCTCCCACTTTACCTGGAAGTAGCCAAAATAGGCTTATATTATAGATTTAAAAAGGGCATACCCACAGAATTTCTGGGGATAGCCCTTGATACAACCAATACCTTCAATGATGAAAGAAAAAGAATAGCCACAAAGCTCTACGAGCTATGGCAAACAAAGTGGGAGCAGGAAACCAGAGGTCTGGTCACCAAACGGTTTCTGCCACTGGTGTCAATGGTTAGCCCAAAGCCACCTAAGTGGTATGCCCCTGGACTTTTTACAACATTTATATTGACAGGGCACGGCTCCCTAAAGGCGAAACTAACCTCCTTAGGCCTGACCGATGACCCAAACTGCACCTGTGGCGAAAGTGAAGACTGGGCACACATTCTCTATGAATGTATAATATATGACATCCCCAGAACAGAGCTAATAGCACAGATTGGTCCCCTTCCCAGGGGAGAAGAACATCTCTTCATCATAGAAGAGCAAAATTATAAAGCTTTTACATCTTTCACACAGAAAGTTTTCGAAATGCGCAGAGCAATTTCAGCCCCCCAGCAATTAAACAATAATCAATAGTAAAATTGCCCAAGTTTCCCACCACGCCCAGATGATGACTTAAAAACTGTTAGGATAGCAGTATTCTGCCCCCTGACAGAAACCTGACATAACAAAACTCCCCATGACTACCATGCCATGTGTAGGAACCTGGGGCCCCAAACCAATGTAGGGGAGGGGGATGGGAATGCATGCAGAGAAAGTGAATAGGAATGAGCAGAAGAGCAAATGTAATTGGCCGAAAGAATACAAAGTTAAAAATAACTTACATTACTTTATATATACTGTACCAACAAACATTTACAAACCACATAAACACTATCACTGCATTCTCCCCTGGCCTGCAAAAAAAAAAAAAAAAAAAAAACCTTGCAGCTAGGCCTGCACCACAACTGAAGAATAACAGTAAGTTGCAGTGCCCAGAGAGTGCAGTGCAGAAAGAAAGAGTCGAATAAATGAGATGAGAACTAGAAGAATGAATAAAAGTGCAAGCGTGAGAGAAAAGAACACAAATGCTAAGTTAAGTACACACTAACCCTGGTTTTAATTAGTATTTAAATTTACGCTACCCATCATTGCATCCCCTCCTGGTGTGTGAGAAAAAGATGAATGAGTTGAGTGAAAAAGAAAAAAAAAAAAAAAAAAAAAAAAATTACAAAATAAGAAAAAAGTATAAAAAAAAATAAATAAATAAATAAAAAAATAAAAAAATAATTATAAAATAAGAAAAAAGTATAAAAAAAATAAATAAATAAAAAAAATAATAAAAAAAAAATTATAAATTAAGAAAAAAGTATTAAAAAAAAAAAAAAAAAAGAATGCAAGTAGAGTGAGAATGCACATTCCGAATGAAGTAAATGTGTGCGTCTTCCCCCCCCCCCTTCACCTGGTAGGTTCCCCACTGCCAGCTAACATATCCCACCCCCAGAGCGGGATGGGCAGCTGGACCTTCATACCGGATTCGACACTCCTTGGACAAGACACCGACGAAGACATTCTGCGGCTTTGCTGCCAACACGCCATTGGCGATCCGAACTGGGTACTCTAACTTGGTTCCCTTTAAAACCCCATCCCCAGGCAGGGAATGGAGGAGACGGATCTCTGTCTCCTCTCCTCCCTGCCTACCCCCCATATTTCACCTGGTGGGGCTCGTCTCCACTTACCTCTTTGGGGATGCCTACTCTATCCGTCCCTATTCTTCTATCTGTTTCCTCCCCAGTCTTCAATCTCCCCCCCTCTCACTAAATCGACCGAGTACACTCCTTAACAATGCCGCCAAATTATAACCAACGTCTAAATTCTACCGGTTTTGTGCAAATCTCTAAGATATCTAACACTATCAGCTTTTATCTAGCGTTACATGTCTAAATTTAATAACATCAAAATTTTGCCCGACCTATTTGGCCTTTAACACATCTCTTTAGTGTTCAACCCTAACCAGCGATTTCCTAACAGCAATCCCATTAAGCATTAATGTCAAATGCATAAACTTTTATTTTATTTATTATTTTTTTTTTTAAATAGGCCCTAGCCACTGAAATCCCAGGAAACTAGGTGGCAGGACCTGCCAGAGCAAATTGTTGTGATACTGGATACACCCGGCTAGCCTCCACGTGGCAGGGTATGGGCAACGTCGGGCCCCATTAGGGGCCTGGCGGCCAATAAGCCGGATAAACAATGGGCACAACATATCACACTGCACAGACACGACCCACACACTCTCAAGTCTCTGGCTTGACAGTGTACTGTCCTCGATACAGCGAAACACACGCGGAGATGGGAGAAATCCCAGGTGCCGTCTGACACGAACATACCTTATACCTTATACCTTATGGACCAACAAGATCGCCGTTTAACAAATCCATGTTGTGACTACAGTATAACTGCATTTCCCTAGCTGATCCTGCATTAATTCCTTAGCCAGCAACTCCATTATTTTCCCAGGAACACAAATCAAACTAAAGGTCTGTAATTACATCATGACATGCATTTCTTACATTTGATACATTCCCGGTAATATTTGCACATCAAGTCCATAGGGACCTCCCCTGAATACAAGGATGCTCTTATAATTATGACTGAAAGTTTGCTTACCTCCTATGCTGCCTCCCTAAATATAATTAAATAGATCAGATCCACTCCAGCCTTTTTGTTTATTCTTCAACGATTTCTATTCCACTTTTCTCTTGGTTATCACCAAATCAACTCCCTGTTAGAATATGATAAACTTCTGGCATCTGCATCCCTAAAAATTCCTCCTGTGTGTATGTACAGGGTTGTTAAAATTAAAGTATCCCTATGTAGGAGTGAGTTCTAAGGATCGTATCGAAAAGAAATTTGGACAACAGGTATAATAAAGAATGCACTTGCCATTTATTGGGAAAAAAAATTAGTTACAAAATTTGTCGCTGTATAGCATGTAACTATCTTAGTTACGATTATACAAGTAACGTAAGTTATTTGTATAATCATAAGTTACTGCCACAGTGCTACTACTCAGCTGTACTTGTACTGTATAAAAGCAAAACAGTCTCTTCAAAATCATACAGTAGATGTTTGCCTGCACTACAGCAGCAATGCCAACAACATTGAAGGAAAAGGCACTATTAGTGAAGCTGTACTACCAGAACAGCAACAATGCAGCTGCAGTAATCAGAGAATTCCGGCATCAGAAGTGCATAAGGCATGGATCTATGACTGTTTGTGCTGTCTGCAAAATTTGAAGCGACAGGACATCTTGGTGTTCAACCAGGTAGAGGTCAAAAATGAGTGGACTCCTCTCATGTTGAAGATGTGGCTATGGCTGTCATGGATTTATCAAGTCAATCTCCATGTGGTAGCATCCAGTTCCTTAGTTTTTAGTTTCAGTTATCATCCCCCAGAAACAATCATCATTTTTTGCCAGCTGTTTCTTGTGAAGTGGACATACAGTGTATTCCACTGTAAGGCTAGTAATGCATCAGGTGTTGCGGTACTATCCTCACAAGATGCACATGCTACAGCAGCTAAAGCATGGTGATGCAGATATTTGTTTCACATATGCACTTCAGTTTCTGGCATGAATGACAGTGGATATCACTTGGCCATGGAACATCCTTTGGAGTGATGAAGCCCACCTTCTGCTTAAATGGGTAAGTGAAAACACACAACTGTCGCATTTGGGCAAAGGAAAACCCTCAAGTTATCCAAGAGTCCCGTGGCATTCTCTAAAAGTGACAGTGTGGTGTGGTGTGGATTTACAGCCACATTCATGATTGGGCCATATTTTTTTGAACAGCTAACACTGACTGGACCCCGCATCTGCTCCGTCACTGGACAGCGATATTATGAAATGTTGGCAAATTTCGCAATACCAGAGCTGCAACGTGGGTGCCTTCAGGATACCATATTCATGCAAGATGGTGCGCCACCCCACAACCACCGCTGTGTCCAAAGATTGCTAAGCCAACACTTTACAGATGAACGGGTCATCAGCTGTTGTTTCCAGATATCTTGCCACCCTGATTGTGGACCTCACCCCCATGCGACTTCTGGTTGTGGGGTTTTTTGAAGAACCAGGTGTATCAGGAAGGATGTCAAACTCTGGCAGATCTGAAGGACAGCATTAGATGTCATGTGCTGGCTATTCCAGTTGACATGTTATGTTCTGCTGTAGCAAATGCTGTTCTTCAAATGGAAACTATTGTTGACCAAAATGGAGAACACATTGAACAATTGTAGCGCTGTTAAAGTGATTTGTATTGCCGTGGCGCCATATAGTGACAAATTTTGTAACTAAATTTTTTTCCAATAAATGGCGAGCGCATTCTTTATTGTACTTGTTGACCAAATTTTTCTTCAGTACGAGCCTTAGAACTTGCTACAGAGCTCTTTACACAGGGATACTTTAATTTTAACAACCTTGTATATGCAAAATGCCTATTTGATCTTTCAGCAACCTGAGAAGGATCATCAACAGTTAAGCCATTCATATCTAGTGGACCTCCTTCCTTCTAGCTTTTACATAAATAAAGAAGTCTGCTGCTTTTCTTTGCATTCTTTGCCAGAGACTTCTCATAATCTTCCTTAGCTTGCCAAACCTCCTTTCTGACTTGAATGCAGATTACTTCATACCTGTTGGCTTCTGTATCACCTGATAATTTATATGCATCCCATGCATTCTTCTTCTCTGACATGTCTCATTAGTAAATATGACATCCATATAGGTCTAAGAATTGAACAGTCTCTCCTACAATTACTTCACGATTTAAAATTTGCTGTTGGTAACATCAACAGTTGGTCCACTGTACAGAATTTAAAAACTGTCTGAGACCACTGTAGTCACCTTTACAAAAGCAAAAGCCCTTCCCTTTGCTCTTGACAGTAGTTATATCTTTAAGTAAATCAATACACTGTGATAGTGCCACCTATTAGGTCTTTTATCTGCAGTTTTTAATGAAAGAAGCCTCACCGCAGATAATCAGATCAAAAGTATTGCTTTCTCTCGTTGCCTCCTGTAACATGCTGAAACCAGTCATTCAATAAACCCGCAAAAATCTCGCTATTGTGCGAGCTGGTAACCAAACCCAAAGTTCCAATCGGTATCTAGAAAGTTAAAATTTTCCATTACAGGTGATGCCTCGCAATTCAACAGTCGGATTTCGCGGGCCGGCGCAAATGCTACATGATATTGCACGATAGAATTCTTTGCTGGACTACGTAGCTGCATTTAACGTTACTAAATAGCACTAAATAATGACGGTTGCTTCATACATTTTAACCAATGGTATTAAAGAGCGGGAGTAACATTTAACCAATGATAGATAAAGCGGGAATAGATTCTACAATCGTCTGGTTTTTTTTTTGTTTTGGTTTTTGGTTTTTAGGAGCATTAGCAACTAAGGCCATATTGCTCCGGGATATGCGGTGGTCATTCCCCGACCTTTCCGCATCCTCCATATTTGGTGGTGATGGGCTCGAACCCCGGTCTAATCAAGAAGCATGTGCTATGCACTACTGCTCCTTCCCACCTGGCTACGGAGGCGCCTCTTACAATCGTTCAATTACGTTAGCCGCCCTCAAAGATAGCTACAGGTATGCCGTCAGTTCATCCTCAGTTATGAGACAACAATATCTCATTAATAATTGTAGTCTGAGTTCACGTTTGCTCGAGTTGTTTGTGCTAATTTATAATTCTGCATTTCTCATAAAGTAAAAAATTTTGTGCTTTGGCAGTTATTTATTTTTTGAGTGAAATTTGATAATGGGTCCAAAGAGAAGTGAACAGCGGAATAATTCAGGAAAGAAACACACTTGGTTGCGCATAGAAAAGAAGAAAGAAATTATAGATAAAGTGCAGAAAGGTAGAACAATTACAGATGTAGCTCAAGAGTATGGCGTCCCTAGGTCATCCGTGGCAACGTTTTGGCAACAAAGAGACAAGATTATAGTTGCTAGAGTGTTCGCTGGAGCAGTGCCAATTTCTGACAGAAACAGATCTTTAATCAATGAAGAAATGGAAAAGCTGCTTCTTACCTGGATTAGAGAAAGACAGATGAAAGGAGATCCAGTAACTCAAGCAATGATCTGTGAGAAGGCTAGGTTAATTTTTGAAGAATTGCAGAAGAAAATTCCAGGACGTATCTCAGATCAAACTGATGAATTCAAGGAAAGTCGTGGGTGGTTTCACAGATTCAAAGGTAGAACAGATATCCATAGTGTTCTCAGACATGGGGAAGCAGCTAGTGCAGATAAAAAGGCTGCAGAAGAGTTTGTGAAAAAATTTGAAGATTTAATCATGAAGGAAGGCTACTTGCTGCAGCAAATTTTTAACGGGGATGAAACTGGGTTATTTTGGAAGCGCTTACCAAATCGAACATACATCACACAAGAAGACGTGACACTCCCAGGACATAAGCCTATGAAAGATAGGCTTACCTTGTTATTGGCAGCAAATGGAAGTGGAGACTTTAAAGTAAAGCCACTTCTCGTTTATCACTCTAAAAATCCTCGCTGCTTTGGGAAGAAAATCATCAAGTCCAAACTGCCAGTGATGGGGAGATCCAATACATGGGTAGACCAGAAAGTCTTCAAAGATTGGATTTTTGAGGAGTTTACCCCAAGCATAAAAAAAATTCCTCATTGACAACAATTTACCTTTGAAAGCACTGCTGATTCTTGAAAATGCTAGTGCCCCCCCCCCCAAGACTTGGCGAACATTCTTGAAATTGACTCTGATTTCATCAAAGTCCAGTTTTAGCCTCCAAACACCACATCACTGATCCAACCCATGGATCAAGAAGTAATTGCCTGTTTTAAAAAACTTTACAGCAAGGCTTTGTTTTCACAGCTTTTCGACATGACTCATTCTTCTGATAAGACACTGAAGGAGTTCTGGAAGACTGAGTTCAATATTCTTCACGCCATTTCCTTTATTAAAACTGCCTGGAAGGAAGTGACACAGAGGACCCTTTGTGCATCATGGAAGAAACTTGTTCCTTCCTTTTTTCGCGATGACAACAGTGCAGCCCAAGCCACTGAAGAATCAGAAGCAACTGTGGCCATGCAAGAAATCATTTCGACGGCGGAGAACCTCAACATAGGAGAAGTTGATGAGGCTGATGCGGAAGAGCTTGTGGAGGATCACGATGACCAACCAACCGCAGAAGAACTCAAAACACTCAGCGAACAGGAAGAAAAAGAGAGAGAAAAGGAAATTTCACTTGAAGAAGACAGGGAAAAAGGGCCGATGCCCACAGCTGCCATTAAAGAAATTTTATTCCATTGGGAGGTGCAGTTTGCTTGTTTAAAATGGCACCCCAACACTGCTGTTATAACTAGAATGACAGACTTGTTTAACAACACTACTATGCATCACTTCAAGGCTATCTTGAAAAAGAGGGAGAGATAGTCCACCCTTAATCAATTCCTCATCCCCATTCAAGCCAAGAGGAGAAGAGAAAGGGTAGAACAAGATAAATAAAACATCCTTCCAACATCTAAGGCTCAATGAAATGTATGTACATACTCATTATGTATTTTGTAATTTCGTTTGTTATATAGTAGAATATAGTAAAGTCAATAATACTGTGTATTTCTCTCCAACAACGAATTAATCAATTTGCCATAAACTTATGTGGAAAATATTGACCCACAATTCGACAAATTCGCAATTCGAATCTAATTCGCGACGGATTATAGTTTTAATTATAGAATTAATCAATTTGCCATAAACTTATGTGGAAAATATTGATCCACAATTCGACAAATTCGCAATTCAAATCTAATTCGGCAACGGATTATAGTCGAATTGCGAGGCACCAGTGTATAGCACATTCTGCTCCACTTTATGTCTGCAGTTGCTCATTATAGTCATTAGGCCTATAACACATTCCTAATCTCAATTTTCTTTTCCCGAACAAGAGAGGTATTAGAACATAATACTTAGTACCGTGCTTGGGTTGGAGGTTGAGAAGACGAAAGAAGATATTTGTTGACATTGGACTTCAACTTATGTAGACTGTAATTTTCAGGAAATACGTATGAAGGTTGTTCCAGAAAACGACAGTTGAATGAATAAATGAGGAAGATGAAAAGTTGGTTCTGTGAGTTTGAAGTTAGACAGTAAATGGATGTTGGCTGGTGGCGGCATGTGTTCGGACTGTTTTCAAAGAGAGAGCAGGAATAGTAGTAGTAGTGGCACATGATGCAAGAAAGCAAGTGTAGGAGCTTATGCAGCATCAGCCAAAAAAAAAAAAAATCACACCATTCCCTCCAAATGCCTGTCCAGTTCTTCCTTAAATTTATTTAACCTATCAACTTCCACAACGACAGATGGAAGTTTGTTCCAGCAATTAACCACCCGCTGGCTAAAGGCAAATTTCCGCACATCTATTCTACATCTGTCCTTTCTTAATTTGAACTTATGTCCCCGTAGGTTCGTAATCTGAACAAGTGGAAGGATCCCATCAGAATTCAGCGTGCTCAACCCATTCAAGGCCTTATACACCTCAATCAGATCACCGCGCAGGTGCCTAGTCTCCAGCCACTGCAATTTGCAGAACTTAAGCCTCTCTTGGTAAGAGAATCCCTTCATTCCCCTAACCAATCGTGTTGCTCTTCTCTGTACACGCTCAAGCAAATCTACATCCTTCCTAAAATGAGGCCTCCAGACCTGTACGCAGTACTCAAGGCGTGGCCTGACCATTGCCTTATACAGAGGGACAATCACCTCCTTTTCCCTGCTAGCAAAATTCCTATATATCATTGACAAAACCCCATGACCCGCCCTAGCAGCCTGTCTGCACTGCTCAGAAAACTTCATATCTGACTGCACAATTACTCCCAGGTCTTTTTCATTTTCTACCACCTTAAGTGTAGTACCACACAGTTGGTACGTTTCTCTGGGGTTACTTCTACCCATATGCAGTACTTTGCATTTGTCAAGGTTGAACTTCAGTTGCCACTTCTTAGCCCATCTGCCCAAATTATCTAGATCCTGTTGCAGTAGCACACTGCCATTACTGTCATTAACAACCCTGCCAACCTTTGTGTCATCTGCAAACTTCGACAATAAGCCTGATATACCTTCATCAATATCATTGATAAATACACAAAACAACAGTGGACCCAACACCGAACCCTGTGGGACTCCACTAATAACATTAGTCCACGAAGAGCAGCACCCATTGATTACCACCCTCTGTCTTCTCCCACTTAACCATCCTTTTATCCATTGTAGCAACTTACCCTTAATACCATTCTGCTCCAATTTATACAGTAGTCTTCCATGCGCAACAGTGTCAAAAGCTTTCCTGAAATCCAAGTATATGATATCAAAATTATTTTTTGCATCCAGTTCCTTTGTGACCACATCATAATAACCAATCAAATTTGTCAGACAAGACTTTCCCTTAACAAACCCATGCTGTGTTTGAATTATTGCTGCAGTCTTGTCTAGATGATCCTGCAATGCATCTTTAACCAGTGACTCCATTATTTTACCCGGAACAGAAGTTAAACTAACTGGTCGGTAATTACTCGTGTCACCCTTCGATCCACCTTTGTGAATTGGGGACACATTTCCACATCTCCAGTCCGTGGGAACCTCCCCTGAGTCCAAGGATGCTCTCATAATTATGGCTAAGGGTTTGCTTAGTTGCTTTGCCGCCTCCTTTAAAATAACTGGATAGATCCCATCCACCCCAGGTGCCTTTCTTATGTTTAACTTCAACAATTTCTCCTCCACTTTGCTCTCAGTTATTACAAAATCATTAAGCACACTGCTACAATTTGATAACCTTCTTCCATTTTCAAACTGTAATAATTCCTCACGTGTGAATGTAGATGCAAAATACTCATTCAGTTTGTTTGCTATCTGAGCAGGATCATCAACAGTCGAACCATCGATGTCAAGTGGACCAATCATATCCATCCCCTTCCTTTTAGAGTTTATATAAGTAAAGAAATCCTTGCTGTTTTTCTTAGCATCTTTTGCCAAAGATTTCTCGTAATCCGCCTTCGCCTGCCGAACCTCCTTTGTGACCTGATTACAGACTAGCTTATATCTGCCACAGGCTTCTGCGTCACCTATTAATTTATATGCATCCCATGCATTTTTCTTCTCTGTCACGAGTCTCATTAGTTCATTTGATAACCATTTAGGCCTAAACCTTGAACGATATTTCTTAATCGGTATATAAAGTCTAGTAGCTTCCACGATTAATTCCTTGAATGCTTCCCACTTAGAATTTACTGTTTGTAACATCGTCAGTTGATCCCACTGTACAGAATTTAAAAACTGTCTGAGACCACTGTACCCCCCTTTACGGAAGCAAAAACCCTTTCCTTTACCCCTGACGGTAGTTACCTCTTTGAGTAAATCCCACTTCAGCACACTGTGATCACTGCCACCTAGTGGTTCCTTTATCTGCAAATTCTTAATACACGAATGATCACTGCTGATAACCAGATCAAGAGTGTTACTTTCTCTGGTTGCCTCTCGAACATGCTGCTGCAGAAAACAATCATCCAATAAATCCACAAAAGTCTGACTAGTGTGTGAGTGACCAACCCACAAGTTCCAGTCAATATCTGGGAAGTTAAAATCCCCCATTATAAGACATTCTGATTTACTGGCCCACTCTATTTCTCTGTACAATTGTTCATTGTACTCATTCAAGTCATTAGGCCTATAACACACTCCTACTCTTATTTTTCCTTTCGCAGTGCTTATCTCACACCAAACTGACGCAACAGAGCACTGTTCATCTATATTAACTGGGTGCACTTCCTTTGATTTTATGTTTTTCTTAATTAACAGCATAACACCCCCTCCCTTTCTGTCCTGTCTATCCTTTCTGTACACATTGTACTTCCCAAATTCCAGTTCTGCATTGCTTATATCTTTGTGACACCACGTCTCTGCTATCCCAACAATATCCGCCTTTGATGTCTTGACCAACACTTCAAATTCATCAAATTTATTTACTATACTTCTAGCATTGGTATACATGCAAGCATACATGCTCCTATGCCTATTCCTTGTTACCCTAACACATCCCATATACCCAACTATTCCATGATGACTGCCATCCGTCCCTGAAACCCCCAACACCCCTCGCTCCAGGTCGCTTCTTATTCTAATAGAAGTTGTGTAAGAATCACCTTCACCTCTGCCTGCGATTACTGTTAAACTATTAGTCTTCGTATCCCCCCAAACTAGCAGTTTTCCGACCCACCTAACACTGCCTCGATAGCATCAGCAAATATTCTTGCACCCTTTCTATTTAAGTGTATCCCATCCCTGTAGAAGCAATCTCTCCTGTTAACAAGTACATTCCAGGCTGAAAAAAATTCTACCCCTTGAGCCTTGCACAATCTTTCCAGGGCCGAATTGATCGACAAGGCTCTCATCATATACTCCCTCCTATCGTGTCTGGGCAGAATTGCAGACACTTTCAAATTCAACCCTATTTCACGGCTTTTTTTCAACAGTGACCTGTACTTGTTGAGTAATTCTGCCGGTCTCCTACTCTTAATATCATTAGTGCCAACGTGTACAACTATATCACCTTTTGTGCCCTTGAAAGATGATATCCGCTCTACAACGTCATCAACCTTTGCCCCTGGCAGACATACCCTGGTCCTGTTCCACCTATCCTTTTTACAAAGGATGTTCCCCGTTTCCCTGACAATAGAGTCACCAACAACTACTAGTTCCTGTGGGACCAGCGCATTCTGCCTTAGGGGTTGCCGCTGTGTTGTGCGATGACCAAGTGCAAGCTCTGGCGTTGATGTGGGCAGCTGAGAGCCTGATGGGCCCCTCAATTTAGATCTTTCGAGGGCATCCACCCTGTCCTTCAAACTCTCATATAGGCCCATAACAACGCTGAGTTGTCGCCTGATTTCCTTACACTCCTTACATCACGCACACACAAAGACATCCCCCATGGCAATATCATGTTCCGTTCCAGAGAGTTCGGCAAACATTATAGAAGCCCATTCAGAAGAACAGTGCCCATGGAAGTATCTATAGAAGAGGCATCAGCAGAAACAGTACGTCTATGAGAAAGCGAGTGGAGAGACTCTGTTAGATACGAATCATTAATTAACCTAACTGCCCTCTTCTGAATGGAATCAAGAAGCCTGAGAGAGGTTTTGGGGGCATCACCCCAGATGTGGGAACAATATTCCATGGCAGGGCAGATTTGCCATTTATACAGAGTGAGCAGCTGTTTGGAAGAAAGGTAATGCCAAGAGCAAAAGAGAAAACCAAGTTTTTTAGATGCAGAGGAAGCAATATTTGTAATGTGCTTGTGTCAAGAGAGATTAAAAGTTAGGTAATCCCCAAAAGAGTTATATCATTTTGCGAAGAAATCGGAGTGTCACTAAAGATAAGCATAGGAGCAGAAGAATCCTTTTTGTGAGATATAAGACAAGACTGAGATTTAGAAGGGTTGAAATCAACTAAGTTGTCATTGTCCCACTGAAGAATTACCTGAAGAATGGCATTTAAGGAATTGGTAGCAGATATTCAAGAAGTTGACACTGATTGGGCAGGGCAAGGTTTCTCAAAATGGAAAGTGGAATGCAATGTGCTATCATCGGCAAAACTATGGATAGGATTTCCAGTCAATGGAAGGTCATTAATATACAAGAGGAAAAGAGTGGGGGAAAGAACTGAACCTTGGGGGACACCGGCATTAGTGGAGAAGTTAGAAGACAGAGAGCCATCTACCATCACCCTCAGTGAGCGATCAGAGAGAAAACTGGATAACCAATTACAAAAAACAGTTGGCAAACCATAAGATGGAAGCTTGTTTAGAAGACCTTTATGCCAAACACAATCAAAAACCTTTGAGATGTCAAGAGCAACTGCTTGTGTTTCACCAAACCCTTCCATTGAATTTATCCATAAATGGGTAACATAAGCCAGAATATCACCAGTGAATGACACTGACGGAATCCATACTGGCGATCGTCGATCAGACAGAAGGTCTCCAGGTAGTTCAAGAGTTAGCGGGTAATTGATTTCTCCATTACTTTAGAAAGAGTAGAAGTAATTGCAATGGGACGATAATTGGATCGGAGGGATTTGTCACCCTTCTTAGGAACTGGCTGGATTTGAGCAAATTTCCAAGCAGAAGGAAAAACACATTTGAAATAAGAAAGTGAAAAAAGGTGGCAAAGATAAGGAGCAAGTTCAGGAGCACAGGTTTTGAGAACAAGTGGAGAAATACTATCGGGGCCTGGAGCTTTCTTAGAATCAAGATTCATCAAAATCCTTCTGACATCCATTTAACGGAAGACCACAGGAGGCATTGAATGGAGCATGTTGGGAATGGTGGGAGGTGTTTTACCGAGATCATTAATACGTGAGTTGGAAGAAAAATGGGATGCTAGCAGGTCAGCTTTATCCTTGGCTGAAGTGACAACAGAACCATCTGGTTTGGATAGAGGTGGGAGCAGACATGGGCAAAAGTTGCGGCCAATAGCTTTGGCAAGGGAGCAGAATGCCCGGCTACCATTAGGGCAAAAAGCAAGTATTCTACTCTCAGCCTGGTCAAACTCTAGTTTGGACTGATTAATAACTGCTTTACAATTGTTGCGAGCTTTGGTGTAGACAGAAAATGAAACTGAAGAATTAGAAACAAGCCAATTATGATATGCAACATTCTTCTCTTGAACAACCTTAGCACATTTATTGGAAAACCATGGTTTAGATAAAGGACGAGATTTTAAAGTGGAGTGTGGATAAAGGATTCCATTCCTGCAAGAATAGTTTCACTGACATGATCTGAGCAAACATTGACATCAGAAGTTTTGAAACAGTAATCCGACCAAGGGAAAGAAATCTAGAAGGTCATCCCATTTTGCATTCTTGTAATGCCAAACAATACGAGGTTGGAAATAGCCATGAGATAAAGGTTCCATTGGAGAAGAGACAATCACCAAGTTGTGATCTGAAGTGCCTAAAGGACCTCTCACTTCGACCGTGTACTTAGAAGGGTTGTTTGTGAGAAAAAGATCAAGCGTATTGGCTGTATGATTAGGATTGTCCGGTATTCTTGTAGATAAATGAACAATCTGTGCAAGGTCATTAGTAATTGCAAAAGCCTCAGCATCTCGACCAGCTGGGTCGGTCTCACTAGAAAATGGAAGCCAGCTGGAGTTGTGAACATTAAAATCACCAAGGAAAATTACCTCACTGTTAGCGAAGTTGGACTGGAGAAAGTCAAGTTGCAAAGAGAGGAAGTCAAAGAGCTCCAAGTGATTAGTGGAACTGGGAGAATGGTAGAGACTACAGATGAATTTGACACAATGAGGTAGAGAGATTTTAAGCCAGAGAAGATCAAAGAGAGGAGATTCCAAATTGCCAAGTCTCTGACAGGGAATATCAGAACGGACATATGCACAAGTACCACCTTTGAGGCGAAAGGAATCATACAGCAAATAATTTGGGTATCTGAAATGAGCAGTAGTTGAATCAACCGATAAATGAGATTCTGTTAGAAAAAGTACATGGAGTTTGGCAGACTGCAAATGGAAATGGACATCGTTAAGATTAGAATTGAGACCACGTAAATTTGTGAAATGAATTAGGAAGTGATTGGGAGGTCTAGATCGTTTCGCAGATAAGCTTACTCTATTAGTTTGACAATTCATGGTGTATTCAATAGTACGAAAAAGTGGGTGGGACATGCTGTATGAAGTAATGAAATTTTTGGATATGGCGTACACATGGTAAGAATATACCCAGATCCTTGACATAACATGGCCTTGACAATGCTCCCCGCATACACACTACTCGGACTCCCTCCAGTCACTATCTGGCAGAGTAGAGGTAGCAAGATTATACACTAGCTGATCTGGAAGCCTCCTAGAGAGTTACCAATAGGTTCGGTTTGGTGTACTAACTAGCGGCCGGCCTGTGAACACCGTTTTAGAGCTGTACCCTGGAAATGTAAGGAATATTGGATCGTGCCACAACGTTCATCATAACCTCAAATGTCATCCATGATGATGTGGGCGCCATACCTCGACCTCTGCTTACATTGATTCACACTTGGGTGGTCACCCACCGTACTTGTGCATGGAGGTTAAACCCAGGATTACTAACAGTCCCACCATCGTGAAGGTGCAAGCAGAGGATTTGACTGTCACAGACCGTCTGGACTTTGCCGAAATTGGGTCCACTTGACTTGAGTGTCACCCGAATATCAGTTCCATGAGCGTTTTAGACTCCCAGGTAGCAAGTGCAGCTTGTCTGGCATATCTGAGAGAATGTCTGTGACAATTCAAGAACCTAGTGGACTGAGTTGGGAACATTCAGTCAGACTTGGCACCTTAGGTACCCAGCCTTTATAGTTAATGGTAGAATCAGTGTTTTGATTGTAAGGATAATTGTTCAAGTAGGGAAAGACTCCATCTTTTTTATATGGATATTCTTTTAGTATTCACAATGTTCTGTCACCTAGATCTCATGCAATTTCCTCCTCCTCCTCCGATACAGCAAGCCGATTGCACTGTGCTTTATCTCTTTAGAGGAGTTCAGGTTGAGGCCGGATTTAAACTTGTTGTGGCCCTAAGCTATAACATGTATGAGGCCCCTTTTTTTCTTTCTCTTTCTCTCTTACAGTTCACCTGTGACAATATTAAAAAAAAAGAATTTTTTTTTAAAGATGGAGTGAGGCCCCTTGTAATGTGAGGCCCTAAGCTGTAGCTTGTTTAGCTTATATGTAAATCTGACCCTGGTTCAGGTTGGTGTGTTAGATAACCTTTTTGGGGATTCCATCCAAAAGTAGACAATTTCAATAGTCTTTCTGTATTCTGTGCTTGGTCATCTCAATTAGCAGACTCCTAGCCACATTTTCAAGTTTCTCAATTAAAAATGAGGCTAGCTTACTCAGTGGCCTATCATAGAATACAGAATTAAGGAAAGAGAAGTAATATGATAAAGTACAGCTTCTGGTTTTTTTTTTTGTTTTTTTTTTTTTCTTTTCTGTCTCATTTGTTGTTTGATCCAATAGATTCATATGTGAAATGTTTTTTGTTATCCACTTTTGTGCCTTTTAACCCTCAGAGAATGGATTTCTTCTCCCAGGTTACCAACCACTCCACATAGAAGCAGAAGTGCCACTGAGTGACCAACAGCTTTAGTAGATTAGTACTTAAAAAAACAAATAACAGAAAGGTGGCATTTCTTTTTAGACATTACGTGACTTAACCTTTAGTAGATTCTTAAGTGTGCTAGAGGTATTCATGAAAAACTCTGATCAGTAAAATTCTCTGTACAATATAACAGGTACCACTTATCACAGAGGAATCATTTTTTACCATTCAAAACATAAAGCATATTGGGCCAGAACTTGAAATAATTGTATTTTCGTGTTACTTGCTTGATGTATGTAATCAATTAAAAAATTAGATGAGAAACATGCATAAGTTCAGTAAAAGTGCTTTAAGTGACTAAATTTGCTACATAAAATGCAAACTGGGACACATTACTAGAAGAATGCATAAAACTTTGAATAAATCAGATTAAAGGATGAAGCAAACTGGAATACCCTAATATAAAACTCACTTTGCCACATAGGATCTGTCTCCATATTATTGAACAGATAGTGAAGAAACTTTTCTACAAGATGGGCCTGTTAATTCAGAAAATACAACTGAGTTAACTAACAATATTAACACATCAAACAATTTCAGTAGATTATTACATACTACTAATAACACACAACTGGTTAAATTATTTTTTAATGTAGCATATGTATTTAATTTGCTAGGAACTCACAATTTGACATTATGTATGGCAGGAAATATATCTGCTTTATGATCTAAACAAAAATAAAATAATGAAATAAAATAATAAATAAATAAAATTAAGGACTAAAGGTCCTCACACTTATTTTATTTTTAAAACCTGGCCTTTGATCCAGTATAATATAATTCAGTGGGGGTTAAGTTTAAGTGTATGTGAAAAATATAAATTAAGAATTACTTAAAATTAACAGTCTATCAGTATAATGGCCTTTATTAATTGGGTAGATATCTCACAGAGAGTGAATACAATTGAATTATGGTTTACCTTTAAAACATTAATCACAGAAGCCTTGAATGCGTATATATCATTAAAAAAATACTCCACAAGGAGGATTCCAAGTTGGATGAATAATGAAGCTGCCAGATTACTTGAGCAGAAAAAGACAGCATGGAAGAGTTCAGAGCAATAAAAAGTACTGAAGCTTAAAACAGCTACAAATTGATCTGTAATAGTGCCACAGAAAAGGTTAGGCTGGCAACAGCAGATTATGAGAAATCACAGACAAAGAGTGGTTTGTTATTTGTTATTTGGTTTTTAGGAGCATTAGCAACTAAGGCCATATTGCTCCGGGATATGCGGTGGTCATTTCCTGACCTTTCCGCATCCTCCGTATTTGGTGGTGACGGGCTCGAACCCCGGTCTAATCAAGAAGCGTGTGCTACGCACTGCTGCTCCTTCCCACCTGGCTACGGAGGCGGCTACAAAGAGTGGGAATAAGGAATTCTTCACATATATAAATGCAAAGAAGAAAAGGACAAACCAGATCGGACCCTTATGCAATGGACATGGGATAGTATAAGGTAACCCAGCTGATGTTGCAGATGAACTCAACAGTTTTAATTTGCATCGATATTTACAGAAGAAAAACCTTTTGTGCCAATGAGATATTATGGGAGTGAAGTTGAAAAATATGTAATTAATGATATTGAAATTTCATATGATTATTTAATGAAAAAACTTTAGAGCCTACAGGCAAGTGAGGCTCCTGAGGTTGATGGCATACACCCTATAATTTTAAGAGAGATGACAAGTGAGTGCATTGAACCACTGAGGCTAATTATGAGAGCATTACTGGACTCGGGAGTGATTCCATTGGATTGGAAAAGTGCCAATGTATCTCCAATACATAAAGGCGGGTGGAACTAAGAGTGAAGTGGGAAATTACTAACCATTCAGTCTAACTTCAGTAGTAGGGAAAATCATGGAGGCAATGATTAAGGGTGGAATTCAGGATCATTTAGATAGAAATGGAATTCTGAAGGATATTCAGCATGGGTTTGTAAAGGGAAAAATCATGTTTAACAAATCTGGTTAGCTATTTTGACAGGGTCACTCATGAGCTGTATTTAGGAGATAATTTAATCATTGTTTATTTGGATTTTAGCAAAGCATCTGACTCAGTCCCACATTAAGCTGCAACAGGTTGGAATCGCAGGGAAAATCCTTAGACGAATAGCAGGAAGGCTTCGGGCAAGGAGGCAGAGAGTTGTGATAAATGGTTATTCCTCAGATTGGATTGATGTAAGAAGTGGGGTTCCCCAAGGATCAGTATTAGGACCACTGTTGTTTTTGATTTTCATAAATGGCATCGATAAAGGGCTAGCGGGCGTGATGTCTAACTTTGCTGATGATGTAAAGATTGGCAGAGTAGTTAATGATCACCACCAAGCAGACCTTCTGAGTGACCTAGATAGACTTCAGGAATGGTCAGAAAAGTGGCAGCTTTTCTTTAATCCAGAAAAGTGTAAGGTCTTACACCTGGGGAACAATAACCCCAAAATAACTTATACACTTGGTGGAGCTGAATAGGGCTTCTTTACTGGGATTCCGGGCTCCTGTTTTTCCGGGATTCCACGTGTTTTTATTGGTTTTTTAATTCCCGGAAATTTCCCGGGAACATTAAATTGTATTAAATTTATTTTTTAATATAATGATATGCAATAAGAGATATTGATTATGGATTATTAAAGAGTTATTGCAATTCCAGGCATCTCATTTATCCTCAAGTAACAGTTGATAACTGACACCATGGCTGCCAAGTCTTCTGCTTGGTGTATTACCAAATGTTATACACTCATGGGGCTCAAGGCAAAATGGAATTTGGTGGGGCCCATATAAAGAAAAAAACTAATAAAAAACATTTTCAATTTCATTTTATCGTGACAACAAAAAAATAAATAAATAAAAATAAATTACATAAGAAAAATATCTAATCAAGAAGAATAATTCAGAAATAATACACACTTATAACTTAATACATAACTAATAACTATTTGTATACTACTTTATATCTTTATATGGGCTTTTTGTGCTTTTTTGGGCTGAGAAATTGTATATCAGTTCATTATAATCAATCCTGTTTGTGATATCATTCTCAATACAAATTATTGCCAAATTACTTAATTTTTCTTGTCCAAGTGAATTTCTAATATAATTCTTAACTCTTAAAAGCACAGAGAACGATTGTTCCACTGATGCGTTCAAAAAAGGAATTGACAAAAATATTTTTAAACTTATGTTCACATTAGAAAAAAGTTGATATTAGTCCTTGAATTTATTCGTACATTAAAAAAGGGGAATATAAATTTTAATTTTTTGCAAAATGTATAAAATGCATTAATTCTTTAAAAACATTAGCGTCAATGTCATCTGAATAAGTATTTATTAAATTACAGTGGCAAACAAAAAAACTGCATCACTTGTGAATTTTTCAAATAATGTGTTTTGCGCTGCATTGTGGGTTGCAGAAATGTTCGAAATGCATTTGTTAGATGGGACATGTATCTCTGTGAATGAAATCCAATAAAAAGACTCCACCTGGTATATACCTAATTGCCATAAATATCTTCCCAAAGGGTAAAATGAGTAATTAATGGAAATATGATAAATCATGCAAATGACAACCAAATATACATTTTATTGTATTTACGTGTACAAACTGAAATGACAAGTTAAGGTAACAGTATTATGTACTGAAAATCAGCAAAATAAGTCCTCAATATTGCTCCTCAAGCTGCAATTACAGCCTTGCAACAATCTGGCATTGAGTTAATCACCTTCTGGATATATGGTTGCCCAATTTCGTGGTACCACACCCTTACAATGCTCTCCTGCAGCTGAATCTTACTCGTTGCCTTCTTCTGAGCAATTTTAGATGATATTATGTACCAGCAATTTTCAATAGGGTTTAAATCTGCACTGTTGCCAGGCCAGTCCAACACTGTAATTCCAACATTTCTGAAATATGACTGCACCTTAAAGGAGAAAAATTACGGAAAATATTGGTGTAAATATGTTTTAAGCCTTGTGAGACAAGAAGAAAAACTCATCATTAAATCTAAATAGCATGAAACTTACTAATTTTGCTGTATGGCAAGGTGCTGAGTCCTGTTGAAAATGCAGTTTTAGACATCTGTGTGGCGATCCCTAATAACGGGTTTCAGGCACTCCTCCAAAATAGCAGTGTAGGTTTCTGCATTCACCATTCCGTTAATAAACTTAATTTGCCCCACCCCCTTTGCTTGTTATGCATCTCCGCATCATCTGACCGACGGGGAACTTTACAGTCAGTGTTATGCAGTCAGGATGACATGCCTCCAATTTTTGTCTTTTCACATATTGCTTCCCATCTGAGCAATGCAGGTTGAATTTTGTCTGTGCAGGTAGCACAGTGGTATTGTCACTGTCCATCCCACACCGGGTAGAAAAGCCCCATGTCTGAATCCCGTGGATGATGCGAGGAACTTTAGTGGGCTTGTTTCACTCAGTGGCTGAGTCAGTCAGTCTCAGGTGTAGATAGCAAGGCATAGATTTTTTCCATAGAAACTGGGTTTTTTCGTCCAGCAAACAGGCAAATCGACCAGAGAACACATGCAATTTACACACAAAATAAATATATGGGTAGATGTAATCATTTACAGGGGACCCTGATATCATAATTATTATTATTTTTATTTTTTTTGCAGGTTGAATTTTGATTCGTCAGAAAAGATGACAATGTCCCATTGCTCTTTTGTCCATGAAAGATGTAACTTTCAAGTGACTTACCCAAGCAAGTCGCTTCTTCCTCATTTTGTTGGGTCAACAGAAGCTTCTTCTTGGGCCGATAGGCATGCAGACCAAATTCTGAAAGCCGTCTTTGGATAGTTGGTGCACTTGTTTCAACACCATCTCAACATCCAGTTTTAGATCAGGAGCACTAGCATGGCGATTACAAAGTTTCAAATACTGATCTTGGGAAAGCATAGTCACTCTCTTACAGACTGAGCCAGGTCTTCTCTTCACATTACTGGTTTCATGCTTTAATTTCAGCACCTGGGATACTGTTGACCGGTGGCAGCCTATTTTATCAGCAATAGCATGCGAAGAAAGTCCTTCGTGGGACAGAGCAACAGCTACACTTTTTTTTCTTGTCCAAGTAAATTTGTAATATAATTCTTAACTCTTAAAAGCACAGAGAACAATCGTTCCGCTGATGCGTTCAAAACAGGAATTGACAAAAATATTTTTAAACTTATGTTCACGTTAGAAAAAAGTTGATATTAGTCCTTGAATTTCCTGTAATCAAAAGTTACTTTTTTTTAAGGTGATGCAGTGTCATTATATACAGTGGTCTGCCACTGTATATAATGACAATTATTTTAAAATATTTACAGCATGTTGTAAATTAGAATTTTTATTTTGAAGATTTTCAAATTCGTTTGCAAAAATATTTTTCTCTTCCACTTTCAATTATTATCATAGCCTGTGAGAAGCTTTAGCTGCATTTTGCTGCTAGTTCCAGATAAGCGGTCACTTGCATTCTGCATGGGAACACCCTTAAGCATAAGGCTGTCAGGGGCACTGGTTCCATACAAGGCAGTCTTAACTTTTTCAATTAACTCAACTATTTAAGGAAGAACTAAATATAAAATTTCATCAAAATCGGTAAAACGTTTTTGAAGAAAACATAATTTTCAAATTAATCTTCAAGTTCATTGACCTTTAGGTCGAACCCTTCAGGTAGAAAGTCAGTTTCCAATAAAAATCACTTAAAAATATTAGTAAAAAAGAGCAATGAGTTTTTCAAACAGTGATTTTGGGGCCACCCTCTGATCGGGGACCCTAGGCAGATGTCTTTTTTGCCTATTGGATAATGCGTCCCTGCATAAGCCTTGGGCTACTTTGCACCATATGGCCAATTACTAATACTAATAATTATATTATACCAACACTCCGTCCCCCCCACACTGCAGTCTATTAGTATAATATAAATCCAGTGCTTGTGAGAATTATTAAATAATGGCAGCATCTTTCTCACAAATTAATATGTGTAAGATGGCATGTCCCAAAATGAATCCCATAATTTTTCTGTGCAAGCATTTATTTACAAACACTAATTTTGTTATATTCTGACACTTGGCATTCACGTGACACAGAAAGATCAACATTTACTACAAAAAACTAGAACCTCTGCTTTTGGCTTACCATGGAGACTGACTGGGTTGGTTTGGTTTGGATGGTGGACATTACAATGGTAAAATGGCCATAAAAAATTAAATCTGTGATCTACAAAAAGAATCTAAGACTGAGGGTTCATTTTCCTCCAGTTATCTTATTTGATTAAATCTGAAAGGAATCATAAAGGCTAATTACATTTAAAAACAAAAAACATCCAAAACTCTGTCACTGTCTGCCAAAAGCCATCCAAGAGTAAAAGATTCACTTGAATTTATAAAAACTGTTACATACACATTGTGTTCAGTATACTACAAGGAAGCCCTAGGCATTCACTGTGTCCACCAAAAAATAAATAAAATAATAATAAATAAATTTAAATACGGGCACTCCCCAGCTTATATAATACTCGGCTTACGGAAATTCGACTTTATGTAAGTTTTTGCCAGCTGGTACAAACTTACAAAATTCGTGGAGACGTATTTTACATCCAATAGGAATAAATGGAGGTATTGTGAAAATATCGTAATATGAACCTAATAACACATTTTTTTTTTTTTTTTGGTAATTCGTTCCAAGACCTCGGAAGTTTAAATATTCACTATATAACTAAGCTATTTATCTCTCTAAAAAGTCATTTTTATAATGAAACTTGCACTACACTTTCATCATTATCATATGTTACGTTATAAATATCAATTTTGAATGCCTCTGTGATATTTTTCTAAAACACATTACTACCATAAAACAATAAAAACAATTTGCACTTTCCGGTTTATTGGGCTTTTCTGTTAGTGCAATCTATATTAAACTCGATCTTATTGCATTTGCGAGGCGCCTTCGTAGCCAGGTGGGTAGGAGCAGCAGTGCATAGCACACGCTTCTTGATTAAATCGGGGTTCGAGACCGTGACCACCAAATACGGAGGATGTAGAAAGGTCAAGGAATGACCACCGCATATCCCCGGAGCAATATGGCCTTAGTTGCTAATGCTACTAAAAACCAAATAACAACAACATTGCATTTGCGATAATCCCGATAAGTGGAATTCTGTGAATTTTTACATTACGGTATTATGGTGAAATGTGTTCCCCTTCACTGAAATCTTCAATCATAAAAAACATAAATAAATTCTCGCTTCTGCAACAGTGAATACAATTTTATAAAACAGTGCACATATAAAAGAACATGTTAAAGGATCAATGCATTTAAGATCAACAGTGATCACAAAACATTGTTCAGATGCTATATCGAAGATGGAAAAGCTATTAACAACATGGATGAAAAATCAGATTCAGAAGTGAGTGCCCCTGAGTCTAATGGCCATTCAAGCAAAAGCAAGAAGTATTTGTGAAAACATTAAGGATAGGTACAGTGAACCCCAAGCCAAGTTCGTGGTAAGCAACGGGTCGTTTAATAGGTTCAGGCATCACGCTGGTTCCAAAACATTAAAGTATGTGGTGAAGTTGCCAGTGTCGATTCTGCAGCTGCAGAGAAATTTTGTGATGTGTTGGAAAAAACCCCTTCTAATTCTCCGCAGCCCTGAAACTTCCGCAGCGACGTACTTATCAGCTGGAGAGTTAATTCTTGCAACGATGCTCAAAAGGTAAAACTTGTTGACATTTATGCCTGTCTCCTCTCTCTTTTTGTAATTTTATAAATTTTGAAATTTTTGTAAACTTTTTTTATCATTTTTCCTGCACATGAGATAAAAAAAAAATTGAATAAATAATTCTATTTACACGTTTGTCGAACATTCTTTTTTGCTTAAATAAAATTCAGCATGCATAGTTGTGAGTGCTACATAAGCATTTCGGGAAATTCTGACTTACATAGAGTTCCGCGGAACACAACCCCTGCGTAAGTCGGGGAGTGCTGTAAACTACACAAATTTCCCTTCTCATGTAAGTGACTATCTGGTACACCTTTGAACTTCCCCACAAGCTATCAGCCGAAACTACCCATAGCAATTAACAGCTCAGTGGCTGAAGCAAAATGTCCTAAAATCCAGTCTAAACCTCTTTCTCCCATAATCTGAATTTATGGCCCTATTCTGGAATCAATTTATACCAGTGAAAATTTTACTTTCAACCATTTTACTTGAACTTCAAAGGAAATATTTCAAAGAAGCTGGAATTCTTTGGCTTGGGGCAAAGTGCTGGGGGCAATTCTTCTACAAATCAGGATTTTATGTGTGTCACTTGCTGCATGTTAGGGCGAATATGAGAGCATGAAAAACAGTGTTGATGTCCTCAAAGGAATTAAAATGAGGGACCCATTAAGCACTCAGCTGCCCTGCTCAGTGCTGGAGCCTATGCTTGTGAATCAGACATAAATCTCCAGGAAGTAGCTGCTGTCAGTGACCCTATCACAGAAATAGAAAATATACTTTGCAAAAAAGGGTAAGTGGACATGGTTATGCATCTGTCAGGGACTAAAGTTGTTGATGTATCATCTTTTAAGGACACATGAGGTAATACTGTTGTATCCATTGGTAATAATGATATTAAGAAAAGGACATATGAGGATTTACTTAGAAGATATAAGACAATACTGAGAAAAGGTCCAAAATTGGGATTAAATTTGAGTGTCTGGATATTTGTTCATACATATGATAAGCGGGAGTATGTGATGAGAGCCATATCAGTAAATTTTCCTGGAGAGAAAGTGCAAGATTCGTGGGGTAGAATTTTTCCCCAGCATGGTCTGTGTTTGTTAACGGGGGGGGGGGGGGGGGGGGGGGGGCTGATTTTACAGGGATGGGATATGCTAAAATAGAAGGGGTGCAAAAATATATACTGATGCTACTGAGGCAATATCAGGTCATAAAACTACTAGTTTGAGGGAGGGCACACAAACTAACAGTTTGGCTGTAGTTGCAAGTAGTTGTTGTCTTCACTGCTTCTATTGGCATATTCAGCAGCCTGAAAAGCAAGGTGTGGAGGATTACAAGACATGCTGGGGATTCTCGTGGAATAAGAAAATACCTGGGCTATATTACAATTACTAAGAACAAAACAGAATCAAATATACTTGCTTGTACAAAAAAAGTAGCAAAGAATCTGTTCCAAATGCTTCACACTACATGGATTCTATGGTGGCATGTTTTAAGTTTTGAATCTAGGAAAGCTTTTGATGAGCAGCATGGCCCCACCACTTCTGTTATTTTTCCTAAATACCTGACCATGTCTGTTTTTTCTCTAAATACACTATACACACCATATAAAAATTCATCATTCATATTTCTGGGTGACACCACATTTCTGTTTACTATATCATGTCAGCATTCCTTGCCCTAGCCAGGAGTTCCACTAGTTTTCTGATAGCACTCTTGACATTACTGTAAACACAGTTAAGACTAAGTGCTCTTGTACAGTTTACTACCCTGATGCCCCTTGACATTATAAAAACTTGTTTCTTCCTAGCATTAGCTTCTCATTGTTAGAAACATCACAGCCCTTGCCATATCAGCTTTTGTGGCCACAAACAAGGCCTGTTGAGACAAGTGCAAGGCAAATTTGACCCATATCATTAGATGAACATACGTCTATATTACTCCTATCTTCCCTAATATTCTACTGATGAGTAAGATATAAACCACAGGATACATCTATAAAATCTTATAGTAGACTAAAAATAATCTGCTATATAAGTAGGAAAGAACAATAGACTAAACCCTCTGAAGTTACCCTTGGGCGGCATATTATGGAACAATGCAATAAGTTGCCTGCAAGAGTGGCCAAGAATAAGTACTTTTGATGATGGGAATAAGTGTACCCCCCCCCCTCTCAGGAAGATATAAAATAAGTTTGCTTCCTTGAATCATTACACCAGTTTAATACTAAAATAAAATACATGCTTCCTTTAAAAATAACACGATGCATAGTCTGAACAACAGTTCAGCCTATGCATCGTGTTATAGCACATTTCCAGTATAGCAGCAGAAGTTGAATAAACACTGCTTCAGAAAGCTACAAAGTTCCCAATGCTCACATTTATACAATTATATTAATTATTCTTAATATGAATCATATTCATACAACTGGCACCATTATAGTTTCTTTCTTTCTAACAATAGAATGTGATGCTCCAGAAAGTGTTTCCCCAAAGTGACCAATATGTTATAAATGTGTAGTGGCTACACACATGAAGCTTGAACAGTACAAATGCAGTAGTTCAAGCTTTCTGCACTCACTAACAATACAGTCATAGAATATTAAGTTTAAAATCTTCCAAGGGTTATGTTTCCATGTTTATAAGTTTCTACTATATTTCTTCAGTTATTTCCTCATAAATTAACAAATGATATTATTAATGTTTATCACTCAGAGATCTATAATCATTTTATAAGAATAGCAATAGTACTGCCTCAAGGATTGATACAGCTGAGTTAAATGTATCTACCTATGAAAATGTTTAAGGCATGTGAAAATAGAATAAATTAGATAGTATGCATCAGAGCTGTAATACTCAATATGTTCTACGTTGATAATAATATTAGTAAATAAATAAGAGGAGTTTACCTCAATATAGTACGTGGAACACTTCCGTATGATACCCTCCAGAAATTAAAACGGAAAAAACGAAAAAATCTACAACTTACCGGTACATTAAAGTAAAATATAAATAATTAAAGTAAAAAATATAAATAATTAAATAATCAATTTAACACAATTCAAAATCAATTCAAAACAATTAAAATTCAAATTAAAACGCAATTAAAAGAATCTAACGAAAATATTCAAAACGATTTTCCTTCCTGAAGCTGACAATGCTTTTCGACCGACTGTCGTGATCACAGGAATGAAAATTACCGAATCAGGCTAAACCTGCAACTTAAATAGTGATTATATGTCTTCGCGCATGCGCGTAAAGGTCCACGCATCGGAGATCAAATATGGCCGCCGAACATTAACAGAATTCTCGTGTAATTTAATTTCAACGGTTTCTGCAATTAATAGTCGCGTATAATTACGTTGAACGTTAAGTATTTTGGCCTCGTTAAATAAAAAAGTATGTTTTTCGTTAATGGCATGAAAGGCTAATTCTGACGCTGCTGAACGAGAAGCACGAACTGAGGCTTCGTGTTGATTTACACGAATATTAAGAGAAAACCGCGTCGAACCCTGGTAAGACGAGTCGCAATCACCGCAAGAAATGTTGTATACTAGATCATTAATTTGTGTTGCGAACGCAGAAAGAACCGAGCGATTGTTCAGTATAGTGTGTAACTTCCGTATAGGCCTAGCTATAATTTTAAATTCGGTATCTTTAAAGAATCTGTTAAGTTGTTTGTGCCACTGTTCAACATATGGGACAGAAATAAAGTATTTTTTGATATTACTATTGTTGATTGGTGTAGTATTTTTTATCCTATCCTTAGCTTGTACCCTAATTCGATTTATTGTGTTAATGGGATAACCCCTGTTCAAGAACCTGCTAGTTAATATTTGTATTTCTGAGTCCAAAGCAGAATCCGTCGTTGAATATTTATAGGCATATAAATATTCAACGACGGCTTCTCGTTCAGCAGCGTCAGAATTAGCCTTTCATGCCATTAACGAAAAACATACTTTTTTTATTTAACGAGGCCAAAATACTTAACGTTCAACGTAATTATACGCGACTATTAATTGCAGAAACCGTTGAAATTAAATTACACGAGAATTCTGTTAATGTTCGGCGGCCATATTTGATCTCCGATGCGTGGACCTTTACGCGCATGCACGAAGACATATAATCACTATTTAAGTTGCAGGTTTAGCCTGATTCGGTAATTTTCATTCCTGTGATCACGACAGTCGGTCGAAAAGCATTGTCAGCTTCAGGAAGGAAAATCGTTTTGAATATTTTCGTTAGATTCTTTTAATTGCGTTAATTTGAATTTTAATTGTTTTGAATTGATTTTGAATTGTGTTAAATTGATTATTTAATTATTTATATTTTTTACTTTAATTATTTATATTTTACTTTAATGTACCGGTAAGTTGTCGATTTTTTCGTTTTTTTCCGTTTTAATTTCTGGAGGGTATCATACGGAAGTGTTCCACGTACTATATTGAGGTAAACTCCTCTTATTTATTTACTACGAAAATAGAATAAATAAAAAACTGACCTAATATGTAATATTTGTGAAGTTTCCAGTAAAGTGTTTTAATAAAAATTTTGATCATGGAGTCATACAAACTAACAGTATAATCCTGTTCATTTGTTATAAGGCAACTAGAATCTGGTTTATTTGTTTTACAAAATTCCTATATAAATTGTCTAAAACTAATAAACTGTACCTTTTCATCAGAAACAGTTAATTCTTGAAATTTTCGAACAAAGAGATGAATCTGCCTTTCTTGTTTCTCTAAGAACATCTTCACACATATAGCAATAAGATACTGACCACAAACTTGTTTATCTCTAATGAAGAGAATAAACATGCGAAACATCCAATTAAATACCAAGTAAAAAATTCTAACTGTATTAAGATAATAAATCAGCATATGATTATTTATCAAAACTGAAGTAAATAAAAAAAAAAAGTTATATGGCCCGATGGTCTTTTATTATGCAATCCAAATTCATGTGATGTGCCAGATTTCTTCAGGAGTTAGTATTATACAGGATGTTCCATAAATCCACTTTCATAGGAGAAGTCAGTTATTTATAAAAATACTAAAAAGTGAAAAATTGTTGCAAATCATGGATTTCCAATCTGAAATGTTGGAATTTTTGACCTACAGTGAGCCATCACTGCAAATCACTGTTTCCGGAGCAAGGAGAAGCAGTCCTACAGTAAAGATGAGTAGTGAATGAAACCACTGTTTTGTTGAACTTGTAATAATGTACAAAATAATGTTTAATGTGGAAAACAGTGGGAAAGTGTTACAATTCTATGTAACCATATTTACATGCATATGGAACATCACATGATATTTACAAACCAAAACCTAAAAAAACCACACTCAAATAAGTATGTGGTATTCCATACTCATTTAACTGTGTTTTTGTTGACTTGTACTACACTTCCCCCGTTGGTCAAAGGAAAGCAATATTTCTGTGGGAGTTCAATATAAGAGTTCTGAATGAATAGTTTCATTCATTCAGAACTATTCATCTCTATAGTACTGTTTCTCATTAATCAGATGAAAATACATCCTTTTTTTGTGGATGTTTTAAAGAGGCTAAATCTGAGCACCTTTTACGATTTATACCAAGGTAGTGGTGCAGTTAGCAGCTCATCCTAGACAAAAAATATTCCTAAGTTTTCAATCTGAAAAACATTTCAGATTGGAAACCCATGATTTGCAACAAATTTTCCCTTTGACTTTTCAGCACTTTGTCAAATAAATAACTTCTATGGAAATGGTCTTAACTAATTGCTCTTTCACTGCTTATCATATATATATCAGTAAATACAGCAGGCTCCTGATAATTTGGAAAATTTCCCATTAAAAGCAATACAAAAGTGATCATTTCAAATTATATTAACTCGAACTGTATTTAATTTTGTTCTTGATAGCTCAACATATTTGTGACTTGGTGCCATAAACCAGGTCAAATGTTCTTATGAAAGTTAAACAAAAGAAGTGGGTAGGGTGTGCATCACACAGCATCAATTTTTTTTTTTTTTTTTTTTTGATGAAAACCCTAAACACGAAAGGTATCAAAACCTATAGTACTTAGTACCGTGCATGGGTTGAAGGAGAAGTATGGGGGAGGGGGGGGGATGCCGGAAACTTTGCTCTAGAGACTAAACATGGGTTTCACCACTTCAAGCCTCCAATAAGCAAAGTGGTGGTATTTCACCAGTTGATGAAAGTCATCTATGCATTCATGTGCTTTCTCACTGAATCACTCTGACAAAATCGCATGGATCTTCTAGCCAATAAGTCTTACATGAAATTTATTTACAGCTACATTAGTTTTGTTTATTGCAGTAATAATAAATAGATGTAAAACACTGCAATATTGCCCTTCATGGCCACCAGGACAGTGGTTAACAGTGATAATATTGAAAGAAATGTAAGTTAAGTAAATAAATAATAATAACAGCAACAGAGAATAGTCAATAAATTAAACATAAGAAAACACATACATGGAAGCATAAAATGAGCTGCAGAAAGTTCATAGTACAACACAAATACCACACAATAGACAAAAACAATATAGATAAGTATAAATAATTTTATATTGCAATAATAAACAACAGATGCTCATAAATAATTTCTACCCACAGAGAGAGAGAGTGAGTCTAATCAGGTAAAAAAGTCAGAAAAAGTACAGTTTGTCATTATTCATCATGCAAAGTTAGTAAGCCTCCTTCACAGCAGACTTTT
Organism: Mastigoproctus giganteus; assembly: GCF_048544385.1. Lineage (NCBI taxonomy): Eukaryota > Metazoa > Arthropoda > Arachnida > Uropygi > Thelyphonidae > Mastigoproctus > Mastigoproctus giganteus. Next base: position 93,489,480 of record NC_143576.1, on the reverse strand, counting down.
CTTGGCTTGAAATGGCAAGTGGGTAAGTGTCAAGGTGGAGGTTTGTATGTTTCTTTGTTTAAGGATTTTATGGCACAACAGCATCTGAGGATAGATTGCACCAAGTCAAAGAGGTATAAAATATAAAAATACAATATTATAATTAATTAATATTATTATCATAAAAGAGTATACTACATAAAACAGTTATAAAGCATAAAACATTCTAGATAAAATTATATAAATTAATAAGTTGTAAAAATTTAAATATATCTGACACATTTTCATTGTCCGATAAAATCGGTCTGAGTGTATAAGGCTCAGACAGATGGGTAAAACATAAACAACGATCATTATTAAAACATGTAAATTCAATTGAAATATGCCAGAGTGTTAAAACGGTGTCACAATTTCTACAAATAGGATAGTCATCTGCCCTCAGCAGAGCCGAGAAAGAACAACTTCCTCTTTATGGTTCTTGTGCAGACTAAACTGCCAATGTTCGATTAGAGGCTTAATCTGGTATAACTTGTTTGCAGCCTGACCATGCCATGAACATTGCCACTGGGAAACCAGTTTCTTTGATATCAATGGCCTGTAGTCTGTATAAGGGACTAACAAGCTGAGTTAAAGAGGGTAACTGATTTGGCTGCAGTCTGCCAAATCAAATAATTTCCTAAGGTCCCAATGTGGCCAGGGATCCAGCAGAAATGAACATCAAATTCAGACTGAGAAAGGAAGTGCAATTTCTGCTGTATCCGTGACAGGACTGGATGAGGATTGAACCTCATCAATGACAAAGCCTGAAATGAACTGAGAGAATTGATATATACACTGATGAGCCAAAACATTATGACCACCTACCTAATATGATGTTGGTCCTCCACATGCAGCCAAAACGGCTCATACCCAGCGAGGCATGGACACTACAAGATTTCTAAATGTGTCTTGTGGTATCTGGTAACAACACGTAACCAGCAGGTCCTTTAACTCTTGTAAAGTCCTTGGTTGAGAAAACGCAGATCGGAGCTACTATTCCAACACAAACCATAGATGCTCAATGGGATCGATGTCTTCTGAATTTGGAGGCCAGAGCAATACCTGGAAGTATTCCTCATGTGGCATGGCACGTTATCCTGCTGAAAGACGGGCACCACCAGAGGGGAAGACCACTGCCATGAAAGGGTGTACCTGGTCATCAATGATGTTTAGGGAGGTGTAAGACATCGGAGTGCCCGGCACACAGATGATTAGACCGGGGTATCCCAGCAGTACATCACCCAAAGCATAACTCCGGCTTGATTTTGTCCCACGGTACATCCAGGCGCCATCACTTCCCCAGGTAAATGACGCACACATACCGGCCGTCCACATGGTGCAACAGGAAGCATGATTAAGCGGACCAGACGACCTTATTCCAATCACTCAAGGTCCAGTTTCAATGCTCCCATGCCCATTGTAGGCGCTGTCGCCGGTGAACCGTGGTTAGCGTGGGCACTCGGAGTGGACTGCAGCTATGCAGCCCCATTTTCAGCAGGGTTCATTGTACTGTGCATTGTAACACATTACTCCCATCACCAGCATTCCAATTACCAGCGAGTTGTGGCAGTCTGTTGCCACATACCATCCGGAAGAGCCTTTGCTCATCTCGAGCATCGATGAGCAGTGGTCATCCAACACCTCACTGGTGGTTCGTGAGTTCCCCCTCCTCGAACCACTTTCGGTAGGTACTAACCAGGGCTGACTGTGAGCGCCCCACCAGCCAAGCCATTTCGGATATGCTCTGACGCAGTCATCTGGCCATTACAATTTGGCCTTTGTCAAACTCGCTTAAGTCCGCTGCCTTTCTCATCTGAAGAACAAGGGTAACAATGATTAACGGAGCTCAGCATCAGGTGTTTTTTATACCATGTCCCAACCTGTGTATGCACCGTAGTTTACGTGCAGTTGCTTCGATTTGCATAATGACTCGCTGGTCATAATGTTTTGGCTCATCAGTGTATATAACACATTTTTTGGTGGTGGAAGGTTTCTATATGATCCAAGGCTAATTCAACTGCATGCAGCTCCATAGTGAATACACTACATTCGTGGAACATCTGCTCCGATATCATGGTGTCTGGGAAGACAGATGCAGATCACATACACACACTTCTGACTTCAAGCCATCTGTGTGAACTAGCAAGTTCAGAATGGTGTGCTGAAAGGAGCTGCAGGTAGAAAGCAGATGGAGTACTGTCCTTTCCCCAGTTGGTAAGGAAGAAGTTGCAGGCTGGGACACAAACATATAGGGTGAAGGTTGCCCTAGTGATGAGCAACAGTGTCTAATGTTATATCCAAATCTCTGAGTAGCCTTTGAATATGAATACCGAATGGATGATTGGCAGTCTGGCAAATGTTGTAGAGATTTTCCCAATGTGGCTGAAAAGTAGGTGTCTACAAGGGGTAATCTGGCAGGGATTTCAGTTTCAAAGTTTTCTGGCAGGGATTTCAGTTAACCAACTTCAAAGCATGACAACTGTTTCCTACAAAGTGATAATGATAGTTAAGATGGAGGAGGAACTGGAACAGGGATGTACAACAAGGATGTAGCATCTGTACTCCCTGTAACAAGGAGCATATCACAGCATCTGAAATGGCAAAAACCAATCAGACAAGATGGCTGGGGTATGAGCACAAATTTAGGACTGCACTGAGGGCCTCTCCAAGAGCACAAGGAATTCTGGTGCAGAAATCTGGTCAGCAATCATTTTAACAGTGATGGTAAGATGCTTCACCCCAATCAGCATGGAGAGTTTGAATTTGTAGTGAACTGGCTATAGCAGTTCCTTAATGGTGAAAGAAGTGTATGCTTGTTTATGGCTGATTTTAAGAGCCAAAAATTGGTTTAATTGTGGTAGGGGCAGAAAATGTCCATACCTCTGCAACACATTAAAGTTCAGAGAATACCAAGGCTTTTATATAGTTTCTGGTAGTTGTCACATTTGAATTATACTGCAAATGCTGCTTGGGAATCCATCAAAATTGTACTGCATACATGAGCAGCTTATACATGCCATTACAGAAGCACAGCTTAGGGTCAAACACAACTCTAAGATCTGTATGTTTTTAACAATAGGGATAAGAGCACTGCATGGTGTTGGCTGAATAAAGGTAGGCATTTTCTTTAAAGAGAATATCATAAATTCAGACTTTTCTGGATTTATTCTTTGTCTGAACTGGTTGAGTTAGCAAATTCCAGAAGGTTTTATTAATTGATCCAGTTATCACAGCAAAATTATCATGTGGAGCAATCAGTATGAGGAGCTTCATATCATCAGAATAACATCAGTTAGTCCTTGAGGTTGTCACAGATAGTCTCTCAGATATGTTAGACAAGCTGTACTTGCTACCCGGGAGTCTAAAACACTGATGAAACTGATATTCGGGTGACATTCAAGTTAAGTGGACCCAATTTCGGCGAAGTCTGGACAGTCTGCGACAGCCAGATCCTCTGCTTGCACCTTCACAATGGTGGGACTGTTAGTAATCCTGGGTATAACCCCATGCATATGCACACTGTGGGGGACCACTCAGGTATGAACCAACATTCGAGGTGTGGCACCCACACCACATGGAGAAATGCCATCCCTGTGTTACCAGGCAATACTAGGTGGTAGATGACTCTTACTAACCGGCGCAATACCACCACTTTGCTTATTGGAGGCTTGAAGAGGTGGAACCCATGTTTAGTCTCCAGAGCAAAGTTCCGGTAAACCCTTCCCCATCTCTTCCATCATTTGGTATAACTGATGACTTTTGAGGTTATGATGAAAAGCATGAAGAGATCCAATCTTCCTCAAATTTCAGGGGTACAGCTCTAAAATGGTGTTCGCAGGCCAGCCACTAGTTAGTACACTGGACCGAACCTATTGGTAACTCTCTAGGAGGCTTCCGGATAAGCTAGTGTATAATCTTGCTACCTCTACTCTGCCAGATAGTGACTGGAGGAAGTCCAAATAGTGTGTGTGTGCGGGAGGGGGGGGGGCCCTTGTTGAGGCCACGTTATGTCAAGGATCTGGGTATATTCTTACCATGTGTATGCCATATCCAAAAATTTCATTACTTCATACAGCATGTCGCCCCCCCCCCCCCACTTTTTCTTACCACTGATTACACGATGAATTGTCAAACTAATAGAGTAAGCTTATATGCGAAAAGATCTAAACCTCCCAAACACTTCCTAGTTCATTTCACAAATATACATGGTCTCAATTCTAATCTTAATTATATCCATTTCCACTTGCAGTCTGCCAAACCCCATGTACTTTTTCTGACAGAATCTCAATTATTGGTTGATTCAACTACTGCTCATCTCAGTTGCCCAAATTTAATTCCCGCCTTTCGATCTTATCTGGCTTAAAATCTCTCTACCGTATTCTATCAAATTCATTTGTTGTCTTTACCGTTCTCCCAACTCCACTAATCACTTGGAGTTATTTGACTTCCTTTCTTTGCAACTTGACATTCTCCAGTCCAACTTTCCTAACAGTGAGGTAATTTTCCTTGGTGATTTTAATTTTCACAACTCCAGTTGGCTTCCATTTTCTCATCACACCAACCCAGCTGGTCAAGATGCTGAGGCTTTTGCAATTACTAATGACCTTGAACAGATTGTTCATTTACCTACAAGAATCCTGGACAATCCTAACCATACAGCCAACACGCTTGATCTTTTTATCACAAATAATCCTTTTAAGTACACAGTCAAAGTGAGAGGTCCTTTAGGCACTTCAGATCACAACTTGGTGATTGTCTCTTCTCAAAAGGAGCCTTTATCTCACGGCTATTCCCAATCTCATATTGTTTGGCATTACAAGAATGCAAAATTGGATGACCTGCGAGATTTTTCTTCTTCATTTCCGTGGTTGGATTACTGTTTCAAAACTTCTGATGTCAACATTTCCTCAGATCGTTTCAGTGAAATTATTCTTGTAGGAATGGAATCCTTTAATCCACACTCCACTTTAAAATCTCGACCTTTATCTAAACTTTGGTTTCCTAATAAATGTGCTAAGGCTGTTCAAGAGAAGAACGTTGCATATCGTAATTGGCTTGTATCCAATTCTTCAGTTTCACTTTCTGCCTACACCAAAGTTCACAACAATTGTAAAGCAGTTATTAATCAGTCCAAACTAGATTTTGACCAGGCTAAGAGTAGAATACTTGCTTTTTGCCCTAATGGCAGCCGAGCATTCTGGTATCTTGCCATAGCTATTGGCCACAACTTTTTCCCATGTCTGCTCTCACCTCTGTCAAAACCAGATGGTTCTGTTGTCACTTCAGCCAAAGATAAAGCTGACCTGCTAGCATCCCATTTTTCTTCCAACTCATATATTAATGATCTTGGTAAAACACCTCCCACCATTCCCAATACACTCCATCAATGCTTCCTGTGGTCTTTCGTCAAAAGGATGTCAGAAGGATTTTGATGAATCTGGATGCTAAGAATGCTCCAGGTCCTGACGGTATTTCTCCACTTGTTCTCAAAACCTGTGCTCCTGAACTTACTCCTGTTCTTTGCTGCTTTTTTCACTTTCTTATTCCAAATGAGTTTTTCCTTCTGCTTGGAAATTTGCTCATATCCAGCCAGTTCCTAGAAAAGGGTGACAAATCCCTCCAATCCAATTATCGTCCCAATACAATTACTTCTACTCTTTCTAAAGTAATGGAGAAATCAATTAATCGCCACTCTTAAACTACCTAGAAACCTTCCACCTGATCAATGATTGCCAGTATGGATTCCGTCAATGTCGATCCACTGGTGATATTCTGGCTTATGTTACCCATTTATGGACAAATTCAATGGAAAAGTTTGGTGAAACACAAGCAGTTGCTCTTGACATCTCAAAGGTTTTTGATTGTGTTTGGCATAAAGGTCTTCTAAACAAGCTGCCATCTTATGGTTTGCCAACTGTTTTTTGTAATTGGTTATCCAGGTTTCTCTCTGATTGCTCACTCACGGTGATAGTAGATGGCTCTCAGTCTTCTAACTTCTCCACTAATGCTGATGTCCGTCAAGGTTCAGTTCTTTCCCCCACTCTTTTCCTCTTGTATATTAATGACCTTCCATTGACTGGAAATCCTATCCATAGTTCTGCTGATGATAGCACATTGCATTCCACTTTCCATTTTGAGAAACCTTGCCCTGCCCAATCAGTTTCAACTTCTTGAATATCTGCTACCAATTCCTTAAATGCTGATCTCCAGGTAATTCTCCAGTGGGGCAAGGACAACTTAGTTGATTTCAATCCTTCTAAAACTCAGTCTTGTCTTATATCTCACAAAAAGGATTCTTCTGTTCCTATGCTTATCTTTGGTGACACTCTGATTTCTAGGCAAAATGATATATCTCTTTTGGGGATTACCCTGACTTCTAATCTCTCTTGGCATAAGCACATTACAAATATTGCTTCCACTGTATCTAAAAAACTTGATTTTCTCTTTCCCTGTTGGCGTTACTTTTCTTCCAAACAGCTGTTCACTCTGTACAAATCGCAAATCTGCCCTACCATGGAATATTGTTTTGGGGAAGTGCCCCCAAAACTTCTCTCAGGCTTCTAGATTCCATTCAGAAGAGGGCAGTAGTTAGGTTAATTAAGAACTCCTCTCTAACAGAGTCTCTCCACTCACTGTCTTATACTCATACTGTTTCTGCTGCATGCCTTTTCTACAGATACTTCCATGGGCACTGTTCTTCTGAATTGGCTTCTATAATTCCCACTCTCTCTTTCAAAACAGTCCAAACATGTGCCACCACCAGCCAACACCCATTTACCATCCCACTTCAAACTCATAGAACCAACATTTCATCTTCCTAGTTTATTCATTTAACTGCCATTTTCTGGAACAACCTTCCTTCATGCGTATTTCCTGAAAATTACAGTCTACAGAAGTTCAAGTCTAATGTCAACAAATATCTTCTTTTGTCTTCTCAACCTCCAACCCAAGCACAGTACTAAGTACTATAGGTTCTAATACCTCTCGTGTTTGGGGTTTTCATATAAAAAAGTATCATGCCTGAACTCAACTAGTAGGGAGATCAGCACTGTAAACAAAATTCCAGATAGCACACAACACCCCTGTTGAACCCCTGCAGAGATGAATCACACATGTTTGCCTAAAGATGGTAAGCTGGATTATTCTATTTTGAAGGTTGGTGTAAGGAGAATTAGCATTAGTAAAGGCATATGATGCAAGAAAGCAAGCTTATAGAATCAGCAAAAAAAAAATTCCCATTTCACTCATCCATTCACTCCAAATGTTTGTCTAGTTTTGCCTTGAACTTATTTAAGTTTCTGACCTCCACTACAACAGATGGAAGTTTGTTCCAACTCTCAACCACCTACTGGTTAAAAGCGAATTTCCGCAAATCTGTTCTACAATTGTCCCCTCAGGTGAGTAATCTGAGCAAGAGAAAAAAATCGCATTATCATTGAGCATGCTGAATCCATTCAAGGCCTTATATACTTCAATTAAATCACCTCACAGGTGCCTAGTCTCCAGAAGTTGCAATTTTCTTGGTAACATCCACCCTTTGTTCCATTCACCAATCTCATTTCCCTTCTCTGTACTTGTTCCAACAGCTCTACATATTTCATAAAATGAGGCCTCCAGGACTGTATATGTGGCCTGACCATTACATTATACAAGGGGACAATCACCCCCCTTATCCCTGCTAGCAAAATTCCTGTATATCATTGACAAGACACCATGAGCTACTCTTGCAGCCTTTTTGCACTGCTCAGAAAACTTTGTATCTGACTGCACAATTACCCCCAGGTTCTTTACATTCTCCACTACCCGAGCATTGTACCACCCAGTTGAAATGTTACTCTGTCTTTACTGTTTCCCATGTGTAGTACTTTACATTTGACAATGTTAAACTTCAGTTGCCACCTCTCAGCCTATCTGCTCAACTTTTCCAGATCCTGTTGCAGTATCATACTATCATTACTGTCATTAACAACCCTGTCAACCTTTGTATCGTCTACAAATTTAGACATTAACCTTGATACATACCTTCATCAATATCATTCATAAAAACCAAAAACAACAATGGGCCCAACACGAAACCCTGGGGGACTCCACTAATAACATTAGTCCATGAAGAGCAGTGTCCATTGATAACCACTCTCTGTCTTCTCCCACTCAACCATCCTTTTATCCATTGTAGCAACTTGCCCTTAATGCTATACTGCTCCAATTTGTACAGTAGTCTTCCATGTACCACAGTATAAACTGCAGAATGTCTGCCTAAAATCTGGTACTGGTCGGAAAGTAGATTTAGCATTGCAGGAATGTTAATAGAGTAGAAAGCTGCTTCAAAACTTAGATAAAAGTCTGTACCCTCAGCTTGAGATTCAAATGCTGGTAGGGTAGAGCTGCTGCTGCTGGTGATGGCTAGGAGGCTAGCTAGTAGGTCAGTCACTATTTCAGTGGTTTCCATGACTTTTCTATGGGAACTGCTGCAATAAGCACAAACAGTGCATTTTCTGTTTACCTGTGTTTAATTTGTTTTCATCATAGAGGGGCATACACTTTACTGAAAGTTTTAGTAGCGTGGGATGGCACCAAAGAGAAAACTACAGGGTGTCAATTGTAGCTAAAACTAAAGTCATTCATGATGTAGGAAAAGGGTATCAAGAAATCCATAATTACTGCAGATTGGAGATTCTTACTAATATGCTCTCAACTTATTTAGCAAATAAGGGCGCAGTTTGGAAGTAGGTAGAATGTAACCATTAACAGTAAGAAATTATTGAGAAGCATAAGGTAACCTATACTTCTCATTAGACTAATTTATATTAAAGTGGTTTTCTTCATGCTGAGAAAGAAACTTTCCTTTAAGTAGGATGATTATTTGTTAAAAGGATGAACAGTTTACTAAAGATCTTAATCATACAGGATTTAAGACAAGTGGTAGATAGCTAGTAAATTTTCAGAAATTTCCATAGTTTTTGAAGCATATGCAGTAGCACAGGAAAGCCGTAACATTGGGGTAGGTGCTAAGGGTGCCTGTATCGGAAGGGTGCCACTGACAGGCCACATCAGTTCCATGCCAAGCTATTTCGACACCCGCGGCTAGCTGACGAAATGGCGTCAGGATGAGAGGGGGAGTTGAAAATTAATTTTCATCAAACGGAGTGTTTTCAGAGGGTGATTCAAGGCTGCATGCATTCTTACTTCTGAGTACATACTGAACAGCAGCATAGATCTATTTGCCGTCCAAAACCATAAATTTTAAGGGGCTAATGAAGCAACTGTTTCATCAGTGCATGCTCAAATGCATAGCTGTATACAATTCATGCATTGTGTGCATTCTACAATACTCAATAGTTAGAAATTATAAATAATGAGTGTATAGTGTTTTTGTGCTTGCTATTTAAACAGGTAGTCATGGATATTGGGATTTATAATTTAAATACAACAACAAAAGCCCAATTAATTTTAGCCATGCCACCAAAGAAAAATGCAGACATGAGTACCATGCAGAAAGACTGCATAAACAGGAAATTAAAAAAAAACACCCATTCCGCTAGTTTACATAACTGGCTTACAATAAGCCACTCCAAACCTGGAAGTAAAAATGAAAATGAACATAATTTGAATGATGATGCCACTGAAAGGGAGAAGTTCAAGAAAAAGCCCAAACAGTTAGTTATTTTAAAAGAATTAGCAAGTATGGAGAATACCGAACAACAGTTGGCAGAAGAAAATGATGGCAGCAATAATATTAATACAGTACATGTAAATATACATTAATACAGAACATGTAAGAATTTTACTAATTCAACCACATGGAATTTTAATATCCATGAAAACAGATCTCTATCTGAACATATATGTCAAGGTCCTGAACATATATGTATCCTGTCACTAAGGTCCAATGTTTCAATAATTCGTGGAAATAAAAAATGAAGGTATTGAAAAAAAAAAAAAAAGAGAGGAGATGGTTATTTTATTGCAAAACAAAGATGCAATATATTGTTTTCCATGCCTCTTGTTTATGTCTGGCACAAATAATGTTTGTATTCTATTTTGCAGCTCAGATGGATTTAAAGACTGGAAACATTTAAATCCGAACAATCTATTTCATGAGAATTCATTACAACATAAACAATTTCACAAAATGGAAATTATTATTTCCATTTTGTGAAAAGGTGGACTAATTGATGATGTCGCACAAGTAGCATTAAGAAGTGAAATTTCGAAATGGTGCCATACGTCGAAAATAATATTAAAATACCAGGAATATTTTTTCACACTAAAGGCCTCAACAAAAGCTGCCGACATTTCAAGTTTAGAAGGTTTAATATCTTCGCTGCCCACATTTTCTTCCTCTTGTCAGGGATATTATCACTAGCTCTTAAATATGAATTTTTATTCTGTGTTTTTTTTTTTTTTTTTTTTAAGAACCTGTCCAAAATGTCAGACTTGCTCGAATATTCAACTACTGTGACCATGTAAACAGAAATAGGGAAATTTTTCGGCAAAGTGTGGATTATTCACTTCAACGAAACAACAGATGACCAATTGTCGGAATAAAGAAAAACCACTCTCTCCTATATCGCTAACAGTATAAGGTTGACCAGAGCCTATTGTGAAGTTTCACCTTTCTACGGCTATTATTTCTAGGTAAAGATATGAACTTTTTGATAACCCCTAGTTTATCTGATAATATTGGTCAAAGTAACACTTGCATTTACCTCAAGAATTCTAGTTTGTTACCACAACAGAATGCATCAGCAAGATGTCGGGGACAGAAATGTTTCATTTGAGCAGGAAGCTAATGCCAGAGAAGCAAACTTAAATAACTTTAAGGGGATTGTCGAGTTAATTAATTATACAAGAACACTGTCTTAATTGTTTATACAATAACGTCAGAAGTATCGTCAATAAAATGAGTGAACTCAGACTGGTGGTTAGCATTAGTAGAGGCATATGAAAGCAAGCTTATACAGCATTAGCAAAAAAAAAAAAAAAAAAATCCCATTTCACCCATCCATTCACTCCAAATGTTTGTCTAGTTCTGCCTTGAATTTATTTAATGCGTCAACTTCTACAATGACAGATGGATTTGATTTTAGGTTTACTGGTGCAACAGCAACCTAGGATATAATGAGCTGATGACAGGTGGAAGTTTGTCCCAGCAAACAACCACCCACTGGCTAAAGACAAATTTCCACACATCTATTCTACGACTGTCATTCCTCAATTTAAATTTATGTCCCTTCAAGTGATTAATCTGGGCAAGAGAAAGAATCCAATCAGGATTCAGCTTGATCAAACCATTCAAGGCCTTATACACCTCAATCAGATCACATCGCAGGTGCCTGGTATCCAGACACTCCAATTTGCAGAGCTTAAGCCTAATCTTGTAACAGTAACAGTAACCCTTTGTTCCATTCACCAATGTCGTTGCCCTTCTCTGTACTTGTTATAGCAGCTCTACATACTTCCTAAAATGAGGCCTTCAGAACTGTATACAGTACTTACTCAAGGTGTGGCATATACAAGGGGAGAATCACCTCATTATCCCTGCTAGAATAATTCTTGTATAGCATTGACAAGACACCATGAGCTACTCTTGCAGACCATCTGCACTACTCAGAAAACTTCATGTCTGACTGCACAATTACCCCCAGGTCTTTTTCATTCTCTACCACTTTTAGTGTAGTACCACACAATTTATACATTACTATGGGGTTTAACGTTGACAAATGCAGTTCCTTACATTTGTCAACGTTAAACTTCAGTTGCCACTTTTTGGCCCATCTGCCCAACTTTTCTAGATTCTGTTGCAGTAGCATACTGTCATCACCAACACTGCCATCCTTCATATCGTCTGCAAACTTCAATATTAAACCTGATATACCTTTCTCAATATCATTAATAAATACAGAAAACAATAATGGACCTAACACCGAAAACTGGGGGACTCCACTAATAACATTAGTCCATGAAGAGCAGTGCCATTGATTACCACTCTGTCTTCTCCCATTCAACCATCCCACTATCCATAGCAGCAAGTTGTCCTTAATGCCATACTGCTCCAATCTGTACAGTAGTCTTCCGTGTGCAATAGTATCAAAAGCTGTCCTAAAATCCAAGTATATGATATCAAAATTATTTTTTGCATCCAGTTCCTTTGTGACCATAACCATATGAAAAAGTCTGAACTATAATTGCAGACTTGTCTAGATAATAATGCAGTGCTTCTTTAACCAGTGCCCATTAGTTTCCACAGAAGAAAAATTAAACTAAAAGGTCTGTAATTACTTGTGACTTTTGACCCTTCATTGTGAATTGGAGTCACATTTGGACATCTGCAGTTCGTGGGGACCTCCCCTTGTTCTAAGGACACTCTCATAATTATGGCTAATGGTTTGCTTACTTCATTTGCTACCTCCTTTAATACAAATGGATAAATCACATTCACCCTCAGGTGCCTATCTAATGGGTAACTTCAACAATTTCTCCTCCACTTTGCTCTCAGTTATTACAAAATAATTTAGCTCCTTGCCAAGGAATACCAGAAAAACTTCTGGTATTCCTCTCTCTGAATAACTCCTCACGTGTGAACATAGATACAAAATACTCAACTCATTCAGTTTGTCAGCTACTTGAGCAGGATCATCAACAGCAGAACCATCAATATCAAAAATGGACCAATCTGATTCATCTCCTTTCTTCTAGAGTTTACATAAGTAAAGAACTCTTTGCTGTTTTTAATTTCATCCTTTGCTAAGGATATCTCTTAATCTGCCTTCGCCAGCCAAACATCTTTGTGACTTGATTACAGACCAGCTTATATCTACCATAGGCTTCTGTGTCATCTAAATTTATATACACCCCATACTTGTCTTCTCTGCCACGAGTCTCATTAGTTCATTTGACATCCATTTAAGCCTAAACCTTGAACAATATTTCTTAGTTAGCATGAAAAGCTTCCACGATTAATTCTTTGAATATTTCTAATTTAGAATTTGCTGTTGGTAACTTCATCAGTTGGTCCCACTGTATAGAATTTAAAAACTGTCTGAGACAACCGTAGTCACCTTTACGAAAGCATAAACCCTTCCATTTACCCCTGATCTTACTTACATGATTAAATCCCACATTAGCACACTGTGATCACTGCCAACTAGTGGTTCATTTATCTGCAGATTCTTAATGCAGGTAGAATCATTACTGATAATTAGATAAAGAGTATTACTCCCTTTGGATGCTTCTCGAAAATGCTGCTGCAGAAAACAATCATCCAATAAATCCACAAACGGTTGCCATTGTCCAACCCAAAAGTTCCAGTCAATATCCAGGAAGTTAAAATCCCCCATTATAAGACAATCTGATTTACTGGCCTACTGCATTTCTCTGTACAGCTGTTCGTTGTACTCATCAGAATCATTAGGCGTATAACACACTCTTACTCTCAATTTTTTCTTTTCCAGTGTTTATATCATACCAAATTGACTCAACATTGAACTGTCCACTCATGTCAACTGGATGCACTGCATTAGATTTTATGTGTTTCTTAACTAACAACATAACCCCTCCTCCTTTCCTACCCTGTCTATCCTTTATGTACACATTGTACTCCCCAAATTCCAAATCGGCATTACTTATATCTGTGTGACACCACGTCTCTGATGTCCCAACAATATCTGCCTTTGATGTTTTGACCAGCACCTCAAATTCATCCAATTTATTTACTAAACTCCTAGCATTGGTGTACATGCAAATATACATGCACCTGTTTCTATTCTTAGTTACCCTAACACAGCCCATGTATTTACTTGTTTCACTATGACTCTCAGCAGTCCTGGCAATTGCCAGCACCTTTCTTTCCAAGCTGCTGCTCATTCTAATAGAAGCAGTGCAACAATCACTTTTGCCTCTGCCTGCAGCTACTGTTAATCTTTTAGTCTGTGAATCCCTCCAAGCTAGCAGCTTTCCGACCCACCTAACACTACCTCGATAGCATCAGCAAATACTCTTGCACTCTTTCTATTTAAGTGTACTCCATCCCTGTAGAAGCACTCTTCCCTGTCAACAAGCACAGACCACGCTGAAAAAAATTCTACTCCACAGTCTCTCCAGAGTCGAATTGATTGACAAGGTTCTCATCATGCACTCCCTCCTGTCGTGTCTGGGCAGAATTGCAGACACTTTCACATTCAACCGTAACTCCCGACTTTTTTTCAAGGTTGAAACAAGGTTTACTGTACTTGTTCAGTAAATCTGCAGATCTCTTACCCCTTAATATCATTAGTTCCAATGTGTACAACAATATCACCTTTTGTGCCCTTAAAAGATGATATCTTCTCTATGTCATCAACTTTTGCCCCTGGCAGACATACCCTATTCCTGTTTCACCTATCTTTCTTGCATAGTATAGTTCCAGCCTCCCTGACAATAGAGTCAACAACAATAACTAGTTCCTGTGGTACTAGCACATTCTGCCTTGGAGATTGCCTCTGTGTTGCCTGATGCACAGGCAATCATTATCTGTTAAAAGTTCATGTTCTGTTAAAAGTAGTTTCTCAAAGAGGATACAAGTAACACATACATACAACATAATCCTGATATGTAGGAGAACTGCACTGGGAAGTTCTCTGCTGAAACAAAAAAGGGAAAACAGTACTCTTGATCTCATTATCTGCGGTGACTTTACATGCATTAAGAATCTTCAGATAAAAGAACCACTAGGATGATAATGATAGTGATCACAGTGTATTAGGCGCCTCCGTAGCCAGGTGGAAAGGAGCGGCAGTGTGTAGTATACGCTTCTTGATTAGACCGGGGTTCAAGCCCGTGCCCACCAAATACGGAGGATGTGGAAAGGTTAGGGAATGACCACCACATATCCCCGGAGCAATATGGCCTTAGTTGCTAATGCTCCTAAAAACCAAATAACAAACAAACAAACAAACTAGTTAAAGAAGTAGTGCGGGACCATCTAGAACGGACCAATACATACAAACCTAAACGTGCAAAGCATTTCTTTGAAATTCAGTCATTTCTGGTGGTGCAGTCATGCTAAATAATATCCGCTCTAACATGTTTTTTGTATATCTCATTGACAATGGAAACACGTGGTTGTGTAAACAATCAAAATATATTTTGTTACATTTGCAGTAACTGTGTCATGGTGAAATAGAGGTACATATAACATCATTTTCGAAAAAGGTATGGGTCACATATTTTGGAATTGAACAGGTGTGCAAGATAAAAATTGGTCCCCCCAAAAAAGCGTATAGATATGTGGAGGACTTGTAATTGTGGAAATAATTTCGAAACATATGCTTGGATTTCAGGAAAGCTTTTGATACCGTTGTACATAAAAGACTGCTGCACATATCAGAGCAGTGTCGCCTTAAGGGTAACTATGGATAAAGGGATTGGCTAGGTGGGAGAAGACAGAGTGGTTAACAATGGACACTGCTCTCGTGGACGTTATTAGTGGTGTCCTCCAGGGTCTGATGCTGGGACCATGGTTGTTTTCTGTATTTATTAATGATATTGATGAAGGTATATCAGGTTTAATGATACAAAGGTTCAAAGAGTGGTTAAAGACAATAATCAAGGTGTGCTACTAAACAAGATCTAGACAAATTAGGGTGATGGGCTGAGAAACAGCAATTGAAGTTTAACACTGACAAATGCAAGGTACTGCATAAGGATAGCAGTAATCCCAGATTAACATACCAACTGTGTGGTACTACACTCTGGGTAGTTGAAAATGAAAAGGTCCTGGGGACAATTATGCAGTCAGATATGAAGTTCTCTGAACAATGCAGACAGGCTGCCAGGGCAGATAAAGATATACAGGAATTTTGCTAGCAGGAATACAATGATTATTCCATTGTACAAGGCAAATAGTCAGGCCACATCTTAAGTACTGCATACATGTCTGGAGGCCTCATTTTTAGAAAGGATGTATGGGGAATAATGGAGTTCTATTATGAAGAAAGACTTCAGTTCTGCAAATTGCAATATCTGGAGGCTAGGCACCTGAAAGGTGATCTGATGTGTTTAAGGTTTTGAATGGATTGAGCAAGCTCAATGCTGATGGGAATTCTTCCTCTTGCTTAGACTAGACATATGAGGGGGCACAAATTCAAACTGAGCAAAGATGGTTGCAGAATAAATGTGCGAAGGTTTTCCTTCAGCCAGTGAGTGGTTAATTTTTGGAACAAACTTTCATTTGTTGTTGTGGAAATGGATAGTTTGAATAAATTCAAGGATGAACCAGGAAAAGTATTGGAGGGGATGGACAGGTGATGTGGTTTTTTTTTGGTTTTTTTTTCGATGATACTGTATAAGCTTGTTTCTAGCATCATTTGCAACTACTAATACCATATGCTATAAAAAGAAAGCAATGACATTTGCAATTCCCATGATGTTGAGGAAACCTCAGGATCAAATTAATGATTGCAATTTTTGTTCCATAAATATAACAGGTTCAGCATGATCAGCTTAATCAGTGGAAGATTATGTTCTATGACAAAAGATACAAATAAACATGTGGCATGTATGACATCATCATCACTATGAAATTCTACATCTATTTTTCCATTTCTTTCTATGCACTGCATGCTGTCTTTATGCTTTTTTTTTTTTTTTTTTTCTTCCAAATGTCTGATTGCATCACATTTCCTGCTACTTGAAATTGAAAAATCACATCTACACACAGTGTAAGGTAAATATATTTGCCTTCTTTAAATATATATTGCCTTCTTTCAGATTTTTCAATACATGAAAAACCCTGTATAAAACCTGTCTTCTGAAAAATCAAGTCCTATTTGTTTGGCATCTTACTGAAACATATTTTTTAGCTTTGTACCACACAAATATTACACATTACAGAGCACAGTGGTATAATCATGCATATGTATTTTGCAATATAGACTAGTACACCTGATAGTCAATTGATTAATGAAATCTATCTTGAGTTTAACAGATTATTGTATTAGATGCAAGGAATATATTTTCACATTAACAGTACACTAATTAACTGAACTCTTTTACAGGAAAACAGCTTAGCTCATTTAGTTGGAAATACTCCATCTGAAAATTTAGTTAGAAATATTCATCTGTTTATTTTTTTGAATCCCTTATTAGCAGCAAAACAGAACTCTTAAAAATTAAATGAATCCAATTCCTAAATTGACTTTCCTATAGTTGAAATCTTGAGTTGAGTAAGTTCTTATTTGTTATATTAAATTATTTTCTATAAGTAGCTTTATAATCCTATTCAAGCTCCTTGGTTTATTTTGAATTAAGTCTCTGTAATCCATTTTCTCCATAAAGCTTTTTCATCATCCAATGAATTTTAATTTAATCAAAAAAGGACACAGAAACAAAAGCCAAAAAAGGATCAGACAGTTCTGAGACTATAGTCTTCTGCAGGACTATAAAATGAAATGAGTTTATTGTTCAAGTTTCAAAAATCCTAAAATCCTCCTGTTCAATCATTTCATTTGGGAAAAGTACACTTTTCAGAATCACATTCCCCAAGCTCATTGTTTTTACCATAAAACTTCTTTAAAAAATTAAAACATTAATGAATGTAATAAAATGAAAAATTATGCAATCATGAACACGTAATGGAGAAAAGTAAGGTTCCTATTTTATCTCCTTACACCACCTTTGCTCTCTTAGTGGCAAGTTCAGGCATATTACCATTCTAGTAATCATCTGAAGTAGCAGTGGATGCTGTCAGAAGTTAAAAATTATGAACTGAGCTCACAGGTTCCTCAAGTCTGCATTATAAAGTTACTGATAAAATTTGTTATTTAGTTTGTGAACAATAATGTATTAGTAGAAATGGCAGACCGGATTGCTTTGGCTTGCATAAAAATGTTACAAATAGTCAATATTTTAAACAGAAAATGCAAAAATGGATATAGGTGACATGGTACATAAAATTATTAAATAGAATAAGTAAAGAAAGTAAATTAAATTACCTTTCTATCCTCTCAGCCAGAGATTCTAAGTGGGCAAGAGTAGACAGCAAACCTTGTCGACAACGAACTAAATAAGCAACATAGGGAGCACGATGACGATAATCTTCTTTTAGAGATCTGAACAGTTTTTGACACCTAAAAGGAACAATACAAAGTATTTTACAAAATGTATTGGAGCACTAATGTAAAGCACATTTTAGGCAAACATTGATTATACTTGTTTGTTTGTTTGTTTCGGGATTTATTGGGCGCATTGGCAACTATGACCATAGTGCGCCATACATATGATAATTATGCATGCCATTTCTTCTCAAATAGAGAAAATGGAAAAAAGGAACCAGAAAGTATTTTTTTTTTTTTTTTTTTAGCTAACTAAAGGAGGTGATATACTTTAATCATCTTGAGAAAGTTATATATGCTTGAGACATTTGTTTCATTGTTTAAAAGTGAGATAAGTGTAGGATCTTTTGTTGTGGCTGAAGTGCAAAGATTCTGGCGTTCTCTTGTATATTTTGTGCATTCAACCAGAATGTGTTTCACTGAGAGCATTGTATTACAGTGATGACATTGAGGGGGTATCTCTCCTCTTAAAAGATAACCATGAGTGATATTTGTGTGACCTATTCACAGATGAGCCAATATTACCTCCTGATGTCGGATTGAACTAAAGTTGGAAGGTTATCGCTCAAGGTTTGGCTTGATACTTCAGAGTTTATTATTTGGTTGATTTTTCCATGATAACTGCCATTGGCACGTGCATTTTTCCTGGATTATTCAACTGTCTTGATGAGGCACTTTCACTTGTTCTCGGGTGGCAGGTGAGCTAATCTGGCAGCATTGTCCGCTAGTTCATTTCCAGGAATTGCTATATGTCCTGGGACCCAGCAGAAGTGTATGTTTTTTCCAAGTTCTGATAAGGTATGTAAAGAGCTGACTATTCTTTTCACGACTGGGTGGATGATGTTCATGGTGTTTTTCAGTGCTTGAAGTCAACTTAAAGAATCTGTGAAAATTATGCTGTTGTTAACATCAGAGGACTCAATATGATTCAGTGCAACCTGAATTGCTATTAGTTTGGTGGAAAATATACTGAACTCACATGATAACTGATAAGCTAATGTGATGTTTGGAAAAACTGCGACGATTCCAACGTGGACATCATTCTTTGATCCATCAGTATGTACTATGGAAAAGCTGGGAAACTGGTCCACTACTGCATGGTATAGTTGCAAGAAGTTTTCTCTATGCAATGTAGATTTATTCCATTCATGCAGATGTAAGTCACATGAGGGTGGAATGATATTCCAAGCAGCAAGTGAGGATAGGAGGCTATGTGCCACATTGTCTAAGGTTAAATTTAGTTCTTCTAAGAGGTGTTTTATTCTCATACCCAAAGGACGATTAGCATTAGGGTGGTTTTGGTATAACCTGCTGTGCTGTGCAAATATTGTAGAAAGGACATCTGGCAGAGCACAGAGGTATGAATGAAACTGCACAAGGAGAGGTATCATTTATAACTGACATGCCATATGGAAATGAGTTAAGAGAATCCAAATATGAAAGAATAGTAGGCTGTTAAAAGGTGACATTTCAGGGCATCAACATTTTAAAGACCTCCGTCTGGAAGACTGCACAAAAGTAGAAGGCAAGTGCCCATGCTATGACAAGATATCTTCAAAGAACTGACTATGCCATATGGAAAACTGCATCCAAAGCTGGCAAATAATCATCCACGAGGTCAGGAAAAGTATGGGAGCAGTTGTAAGCAGAGCATTGTATCAACAGAGACAAGCTGCCACTTGCACCTTTCGACACAACAAATTAATCTGCTGGATGCAATGGTATCAGGCTTGGAAGAACCAGCCAATGGAAGAAGGAAAAAAAAATATCCTCTTGGTATGGAGCAAGAAAATCTGAGGCTTATACTGCACAGAAAAAAAAAAAAAAAAAAAAGGAGCAAAATATTAAAATAATACAATAAAATAAATATTTAATAAATAATAAAATAAAAGAAAATAGACATCTTATACATTTCCTTCCTCCCATAGATAACTATCCAGCTGACCTTTGAATTTCCCCAAATTGTCAGCCTCAACTACCCATGCAGGTAACTGTTCCAGTAATTTATAGCTCATTCGCTAAAATAAAACTTGCTGCTGCAATTCAGTCTAAACTTCCCCCCCCCCTCCCAGTTACTTGAATTTATGGTCCCTAGTTCTAGAATCATTTATAATGGTGAAAATTTCAACTGCATTCATTTACTTTTGCCGCTCAAAGCCTTAAACACCTCAATCAACTCTCCTCAAAGTGCCTAGTTTCCAAGTTGTGCACCCACATATACGAAGTCTTTCCTCATATGGGTATCCTTTTGCCAATCTCACCAGGTGAGTGATCTGTCTTTAGACCCTTTCAAGAAGCTAAGTGCAGTCTCCATACTTGAACACAGTATTCAAGTGTGATCTAACAATAGCTTTATATAATAGAATTATGGCATCCTTATCTCTACTGGCAAATGTTCAATAAATCATTGATAGGACACCATGTGCCTTCCTTGCAACCAGTCTACGATGCTCAGAGAACTTCATGTCTAACTGTATCATAACTCCCAAGTCTCTTTCTTTCACTACTGACTTTAGTTCAACTCCACCAAGTGTATAAGTTATTTTAGGACTGTTCCCCAGGTGTAAAGACCTTACACTTTGCTGGATTAAAGAAAAGCTGCCACTTTTCTAACCATCCCTGAAGTCTATCTATGTTACTCTAAAGAACCTCTGCTTGGCAGTGATCATTAAATACTCTACCAATCTTTACATTATCAGCAAATTTAGACACCACATCCCTTCATTGATGTCATTTAAGAAAATCAAAAACAACAGTGGTCCTAATGTTGATCCTTGGGGAACCCCACTTCTTACATCAACCCAATCTGAGGATTAACCATTTATCCAACCCTCTGCCTCCTTGCCTGAAGACATTCTGCTATCAACCTAAGGATTTTCCTTGTGATTCCAACCTGTTCCACCCTATAAAGCAACCGCTCACATATGGGACTAGTGAAATGTTTTGCTGAAATCCAAATAAACAATGTCGAAAAGAAATTTTGATGAGGGTATCCACATGTTCGACAATATTTCGCAGCTCCAGTGAACACCAAGTTTTTATTTATATTTAGCCGTTTTATTGACTTAATTGTTATATTAAATTATTTTCTATAAGCAGCTTTATAGTCCTAGTCAAACTCCTTGGTTTATTTTGAATTTAGATAGCAATTTTGAAATTTAACACTTAATTTCCATAGATTTTACCGTTCATAACTTGCTGCCATTGTTATATGATACGGAATAGCATAGCATATATCCCAAACTTGATAGCATAAAGTTTAACGTAAAACTAGATAGCAAAATACGTAGCACTGTATTAGAAATCTGTTCGCTTAGTATAGTATTATCAATTAATCAATCTTATTAAACTTCATCGTTAATTAAATTGTACTTAAATGAAATCATGACCCATACTAAAGCAGCAAAGCAATGATCACAGATTAGCAGTGATGCTGTTATTCAGGGAATAAACCGAAGGGGAGAATTCGCCAACGCATCACAGTCTAAAAAAATGCATTAAATGTGAAATGTTTGCGAACCTTTCTAGAATAGGACATGAACTAAACAAAGAGGATGTCTTTGTGTGTGTGTGTGTGTGTGCTAGGTGCACAGACAGTAAAGAAATTAGCCGCCAACTCAGCATTCTAATGGGCCTCTATGAGGTTTTGAGGTGTAGGGTAGATGCCCACAGATAAATTAGTATGAGGGGTACATCAAACTCAGCTGCCCAACTCAAAACCAGAACTCACTTCTGTGCATCAGGCAACACAGAGGCAATCTCCAAGGCAGAATGTGCTGGTCCCACAGAAGCTAGTTATTGTTGGTGACTATGAGGTTTTGAGGTGTAGGGTAGATGCCCACAAAGAAATTAATATGAGGGGCTCATCTAGCTCTTAGCTGCCCAACTCAAAACCAGAACTCACTTCTGTGCATCAGGCAACACAGAGGCAATCTCCAAAGCAGAATGTGCTGGTCCCACAGGAGCTAGTTATTGTCAGTGACTCTATTGTCAGGGAGATGGGGAATATATTATGCAAAACAGATAGGTGGAACAGAACCAGGATGTCTGGCAGGGGTAAAATTTGATGACATTGCAGAGAAGATATCATCTTTTAAGGGCACTAAAGGTGATATTTTTGTACATATTGACACTTAAGATTAAGAGATCTGCAGGCAATAGGAAGGAGTATATGATGAGAGCCTTGTCAATCAATTCAGCCCTGGATAGATTGTGAAAGTCTCATGGGGTAGAATTTTTTTCAGTGTGGTCTGTGCTTGCTGACAGGAGAGACTGCTTCTATAGAGTAGGGGTACACTTAAATAGAAAGGGTGTAAGAATATTTGCTGATGCTATCATGGCAGTGTTAGGTGGGTCAGAAAACTGTAGGCTTGAGGGGATTGACAGACAAAGATTAACAGTAGCCGCAGGCAGAGGCGAAAGTGATTCTTGCACTGCTTCTATAGTAATGAGCAGCAGACTAGAGAGCAAGTTGCTGGGTATTTCAAGAGTTACTGGGAGTCCTCATGGAACAAGTAAATACATGGGTTGTGTTAGGGTAACTAAGAGTAAGAACAAGTACATGTATACTTGTATGTAGACCAATGCTATAAGTATAGAAAATAAATTTGATGGATTTTAAGTGATCAAGATATCAAAGACAGATATTGTGGGGATATCAGAGACATGGTGTCACACAGATATAAGCAGTGCAGAATTGGAATTTGGGAAGTAAACATGTACAGAAAAAGTTGGCAGGGCAGGGCAGGGCAGGTCAGGAAGGGAGGGAGGGAGGAGGGGTTATGCTGTTAGTTAAGAGAGGGGTTATGCTGTTAGTTAAGAGAGGGATTATGCTGTTAGTTAAGAAACAAAATCTAAGGAAGTGCATCCAGCTGACATGGGTGGACAGTGCAATGTTGAGTCACTTTGGTGTGATATAAACACTGGGAAAGGGAAAATGAGAGTAGGTTTGTGTTATAGGCCTCTAATGAATCTGATGAGTATAATTAGCAAATGTGCAGAGAAATAGAGTGAGCCAGTAAATCAGAATGTCTTGTAATGGGAGATTTTAACTTTCTAGATATTAACTGGAACCTTTGAGTTGGTCACACGCATGCTAGCAAGATTTTTGTGGATTTATTGGAGGATTGTTTTTGACAGCAGAATTTTAGAGAAGCAACCAGATGGAGTAACAGTCTTGATCTGATTATCAGTAGTGATTATTCATGCATTAAGAATTTGCAGATAAACAAACTACTGGGTGACTGTGATCACAGTGTACTGATGTAGGATTTACTTAAAGATGTAATACAATCAAGGGTAAAGGGAAGGGCTTTTGTTTTTCATAAAGGTAACTACAGTGGTCTCAGACAGTTTTTAAATTCTATACAATGAGATCAACTGTGATATTAAAAACAATGAATTCTAAATGGGAATACTTCAAGGAATAATCTTGGAAGCTACCAGGCTTTTCATACCAACTAAGAAATACTGTTCAAGATTTAGACCTAAATGGATTTCAGATGAACTAATGAGACTTGTGGAAGAGAAGAAAAATGTGTGGGATGCATATAAATTATCAGGTGATGCAGAAGCCTATGGCAGAAATAATGTCTATAATCAAGTCACAAAGGAGGTTAGGCAAGCAAAGGCTGATTATGGGAAATCCTTGGCAAAGGATGCAAAGAAAAACAGCAAAGACTTCTTTACTTATAGAAACTTTAAAAGGAAGGAGATGAATCAGATTGGTCAACATGAATGTTGGTGGCTCGACTGTTGATGATTCTGCTTAGATAGCTGAAAACCTGAATGAGTATTTTGCATCTACATTCACACATGAGGAATTCTGTAAGCAAGGGAAGAACAGAAGATTACTAAACTCTAACAGGGAACAAAATGATTTTGTAATAATGGAGAGCAAAGTGGAGGAGAAATTGTTGAAGTTAAACATAAAAAAGGCACCTGGGGCAGATGGAATCTATCCAGTTATATTGAAGGAGGCAGTGAAAGAAGTAAGCAAACCCTTAGCCATAATTAATGAGAGCATCCTTAGATTCAGGGGAGGTCCCAATGGATTGGAGATGTGCAAATGTAATCCGAATTCACAAAGGGGGGTTCAAAGGGTGACACAAATAATTATAGACCTGTTAGTATAATTCTGTTCCAGGGAAAATAATGGAGTCACTGGTTACAAAGTGATGCAGCATCTCCTAGACGAGACTGCTTGTTTGTTATTTGGTTTTTAGGAGCATTAGCAACTAAGGCCATATTGCTCCGAGAATATGCAGCGGTCATTCCCTGACCTTTCTGCATCTTCCGTATTTGGTGGTGACGGTCTCGAACACTGGTCTAATCAAGAAGCGTGTGCTACGCACTGCTGCTCCTTCCCACCTGGCTACGGAGGCGCCCACTGCATATGGGTAAAGAAACCCCAGAGTAACATACCAACTGATGGTGTTGCACTCAGGTTAGTGGAGAATGAAAGAGACCTGGGGGTGATTCTGCAGTCAGATAAGAGGTTTTCTGAGCAATGCAGACAGGTAAGAGTAGGTCATGAGGTCTTCTCAATGATATACAGGAATTTTGGAAGCAGGGATAAGGAGATGATTATTCCCTTGTATAACGCAATGGTGTCAGGCCACACCTTGGGTACTGCATACAAGTCTGAAGGCCTCATTTTAGGAAGGATGTAGAATTGCTAGAACGAGTACAGAGAAGAGCAACAAGATTGGTGGGAAAAACAAAGGGGGTGCTCTAACCAAGAGAGGCTTAAATTCTGCAAGTTGTAGCACCTGGAGACTAGGCACCTGTGAGGTGATCTGACTGAGGTGTACAAGGCTTTGAATGGTTTGAGTAGGCTCAATGCTGATGGGATAAGTCTGTTTCCTTAGATTAAGAACCTGAGGGGGCATAGATTCAAACTGAGGAAAGGCAGTTGTAGAAATGTGCAGAAATTTGTCTCTAGCCAGTGGGTAATTGATTGCTGGAACAGACTTCCATCTGTTGTTGTGGAAGTTGATAGCTTAAATAAATTTAAGGTTGAACTAGACAAACATTTCAATGAGTGAAATGGGAACGGGCTGTTTTTTTTTTTTTTTTTTTTAGCTGATGCTATATAAACTTGTTTTCTTGCATCATGTGCCTCAAATAATGCTAAAAGTATTCCCCAAATACAGCTCAGAAGTGACCCTGTCAAAATAACTAACCAGATTTGTTTAATGTGATTTTCTCTTTACAAAACCATGCTGAGTATCCTTCAGAATTCCAATTCTATCTAATTGATGCTAAATTGCACCCTTGATCACTGCCTCCATAATTTTCCCACAAACTGAAGTTAGACTGACTAGTCAGTAATTTCCCACTTCACTCTTAGATCCGCCCTCATGTACTGGGGATACATAGGCACTTTTCCAATCCAATGGAACCACTCCCAAGTTCAGTGATGCTCTCATAATTAGCCTCAATGCACTCACTTGTCACCTCCCTTAAGATTATAGTGCAGGGGGTGGCAAACCTATGGCACACGTGCCAGAAAGGGCACGCATACAAATTTTTTTGGGCATGCGGAATTCAGAGCATCCCAAAAAAATTGATTCAACTATTGAGCAGTTTTCTTCAAGATTTGTCAAGAATTGGAAGAAACTGCAAAATTTATTAAGTTTGCAGACGGTGTTAAACTAGCCGAACAGAACCTGAAAATGCTTCAGTGGATTGACCTGGATGATTTTGAGATGCAACTGATTTATTTTTAGAGAAGCTCAATTTGGAGGCAAAAATTTTTCGATCTCACTGGAGATTTAGAAAATATTGAAAGGGAACGATTAGTGATGGTATTAGCAAAGAAAACTGCAGAAAATGAGGTATTAAAAGTTTGGATTTCTTTTCCTGAAACTTTTGACTGTTTAAAAAAAATCTGGAAACAGCTTTTCTGGCAATTAACAATTTTCTCATCAATGTATTCTTGTGAGTCATTGTCCTCAGTGATAAACTTTAAGTCTAGTCAAAAGAGTAGTCTTACGGATGAAACTGGTGCTGTATGCATAGCTCTAAAAGTTAAAGACTGATGTAAAGTATATGTCATCGATGGCACAGCAACAGAAGTCTCACTGATGTTTTATATTTATAATATAAGAGAGGTTTATCATTTTATATTAAATTTGTTCTGTAAGCTAAAAGTTACATTTTTGCTAAGAAGGATTTTATTTTAATGCCTTTATTAAAGCCTCTTTGAAATGTCTTTTTATTTCATTCTTTTTTTTTGTTATGCTTTTGTCAAACCAAAGAGTGTATGCGAAAAATAAATGATAGAAAAAACCAAACTATTATATTAGACCACCCGAATATTTAAATTCATATGTCATGCTGTGTGTCATATGTCTGTTAATTGCATGTGTTCTATGATCAATTTGTTTGATTTGCTGTATGAAAAACCCCACTTGCTGGGGGGAACCTTTCTATCTATGCCTGAGACTGACTAACTCAGCCACAGAGTGGTAAAAGCCAATTAAATTTCCTTGCATCAGTGATGAGATTCGAGCCCAGGCCTTTTCCACTGTGGGGAGGACAGTGAAGATACCACTGTGCTACCCACTCAGACAAAAATAATGATACAGTACTTTGCAACAATTGGAGTGTCGTGGGAGGGTAAATGATTTGTTGTTGTTGTTATTTGGTTTTTAGGAGCATTAGCAACTAAGGCCATATTGCTCCGGGGATATGCGGTGGTCATTCCCTGACCTTTCCGCATCCTCCGTATTTGGTGGTCACGGGCTCAAAGCCCGGTCTAATCAAGAAGCATGTGCTACGCACTGCTGCTCCTGCCCACCTGGCTACGGAGATGCCTTTAAATGATTTAGGCAATTTTGGCGCACACACACACCCTTAAAAAGGTTTGCCACCCCTGTTATAGGATATATGCCATCAATCCCAGGAGCCTTACTGACCTGTAAGCTCAAAAGTTTTTTCATTAAATAATCATGTAAAATTTCGAAATCATGAATTACATTATTTTTCGACTTCACTCCCATAATTTCTCATTGACATAAAGGGTTTTTCTTCTGCAAATATCGATGCAAAATAACTGTAGAGTTCATCTGCAACATCAGCTGGGATATCTAATAAGAATGTAAAATTTATAATTTATTATGAGAATTTAAAAAGGAAACCGGGTACTCTTTCAATGCAGTCTGAGAAAATAACACTCTTTTGCATTATGTTTTGTCTGCTGTGGGGAAACACTATTTTGGCCTATAGAGGTGATCCATGGTTTTTCCAGAATAAATTTCAAATATGCACATTAAATGATGAATAGAGAGAAAATAGTTAACAGTTACTGAGAGGAATAATAGTTGGACGTCATAGGGAGGAAATGTTTCTGCATACTATTACTAAGGAATTAGTCAAGTTATCAATTAGCAATATGCAATGGAAGTTAAGTAATGACAACAAGCCTAAGAAATGAGAAGGTAACCATAAAATACTAACCAGGAGCAGTTGTGCCTTGAGATGGCTGGTTACCTCATCTTACCATCACAGACCCTAGAGAATCAAAGTTTGGATCTGCAAGAGGGCCACAAGCAAACTTTAAACACTGCACGATATACGTAGCTGCATGCCATAAATTTTCAAATAAAAGCTGCAGCCCATAAGTCTTTTATAATAAAGAGAAATGCACACTACTGATTAGAATGACACAAGCCACAATGAACCCATATAGTGGAATGATGGTTTGTTTGTTTGTTATTTGGTTTTTAGGAGCATTAGCAACTAAGGCCATATTGCTCCGGGATATGCGGTGGTCATTCCCTGACCTTTCCGCATCCTCCGTATTTGGTGGTGACGGGCTCGAACCCCGGTCTAATCAAGAAGCGTGTTCTACGCACTGCTGCTCCTTCCCACCTGGCTACGGAGGCGCCCAAATGGAATGATGGAAATCAGCCCTTTGGAGCAATGAGTCATGCTACACACTCTTATACTCTAATGATCATGTTGGTTATGAAGGATGCTGGGAGAAGGCTATCCAAACTGTGAAGTTGGGAAGAGGTCTGGTGGCCTTGGGGGAGGTTTCTCATGGTATGGAGTATGGATTAGGTCTACGAGTTGCAGTACATTGATGGATCCATGAATGCTGCATCATAGAGTGATGTTCTGGAGAGCAATTCCCATGTACCCTATATTGTGGCAGTTTCACAGAAGTGGTCCTTACATCTTCTAACATGATAAAACCCCATGTCACAAGGAAAGGACTGTGAACAGGTGGCTTAAACAGAATAAAATCAGATCATTGCAGTGGCCAGTGCAGAATTAGGGAAAGGCAAAGACAGCCCTCTTCGTAAGTGGAGTGCACATACACTTTAAACCATTAGTTAAAAGAGCACAATAACACCTAAAAATAAGCCACCTGTTCACAGTCCTTTCCTTGTGACTCTTATACTTTAATGATCATGTTGGTTATGAAGGATGCTGGGAGAAGGCTTAATAACTGAGTGTGCTATCCAAACTGTGAAGTTGGGAAGAGGTCTGGTGGCCTTGGGGGAGGTTTCTCATGGTATAATGAGATCTTGTCGTAATGAGATCTGCCAAAAGTGTCAAAGTTTACCTAATATCTAACAACAAGAAACAACAAAAAAATATATAAAATTAAATAATAAAAAAGGAAAACTAAGAACAATAATAAAAGACAAAAGCCTTGTCTAACAAATAATAAGAATAATACATATTTTGTTTTTCTTTTATATATAAGATAAACAAAGAGAAATTTAATTAATTTTTTGCTATACCTGCCAAAAAAATTAATTTAAAAAAAAGAGACAACACAACTGAAATGAAACTATAGTATATATGTAATTAGTATCACAAACTAATAAAAGAATAATTACAGTCTTGTTATTAAAAGGAACATACAAACCAATTAAATCTTTAATAACTTAATCTAAACTAAAGAAATAATCCAATTTTCTTTGCACAGTTTTTGTCTTAACTACAGCACAGACATTATCATTTGCAATAGTAGTTAGTTTTGTTATCAACATTACTGCAGGTCAACACATTCTTATTATGTTCAATTCATTTTGGGCATCTCTTTTAGAAGGCAGCTTGTGCCTCTTCCCTCTCATCACTGGCAACAACACCATCATTTTGCTTGGTTCCCAGTGACTTTTCTGGTAATGGCATTTGCTATGGAAGAAAATTCATCATCCACCTCAACAAACTCCTAAAGTTGTCCAACAAAATCCATATGCTCCTTCAAAGTTTCCCATTCCTCAACGTTGATATTGTATTTGTTCTAGATTACATTGTTCAATGACATTCTTTCTAAAGCCAAAGACATAAGTTCAATCAACTGATTATTACACTGTTGATTATTACACTTGATGCAATACTGTCCCGAGCAATAACAACATTATGCATAGCATCAAAAGCATTCCATTTTGGCTGCAAACTGTTCTTTCCTCTTATATTATGGATCAAGAAACTTAACAAGCAGTTCTATATGCTCTTTTGAGGTTATAAATAATGCCTTGATCCAGTGGCTGTGTTAAACTGATGGCACTGGGAACTATAGCATATTCATCAACTTAAGTGTCTCATCAGAACGTGCCATACAACAATCTAGAATTACCAGAATGTTTCTTTTTTTTTTCTGAAGCCATTCTTCTGTCTGCTCTTAATAACTGAGACTGAAAAATTTTGACTGTAAGCCAAGCACTTTTATTGGCCTCATAATTGCACAGAAGTTGATTAACTTCTCTAAAACATCTTGGCTTGGAAATTTTACTAATCACAATTAGGCACAGTTTTACACTGCCATCTGCATTTCAGCATAACAGAATAGCAACTTAATTTTCCATTACAAGACTCACTTCCAAGAAAGTGTTTTGTTTGGCAGCAAATTATAAAATATAACCATCTTATCAAAATTAAAAATATCCTTTGCCTCAATATTTTTCAAAAATGGACAGTACAGAACACAACCAATTTGTAACCTTTTCTTTATCTACTGATCCAGACTTGCACTGCAAACATTTTACAAAACTAAGTTCCCATCCTTAAATCTTTGGAGCCAGCCAATCCTGCATTTTAAATCACTAATTCCATGTTGCTCAGCTAAATAATTAGCCCTTTCTTGCAAAATTGGCAAAGTGGAAGCATTCATTTGCTGGTATTTGCAGGTACCAATATCAAAAAGTTTGTATCAAGTTCCTTGTGTTTTGCCCACAAACATGTTTCCTGTGTTTTTTATTGATGCTCCAATATTATACACTTCCAAGTTTTTTTCAGATTTTCAGTATATTCTATACAAAGGGATATTGTATTTCTTGCCAATGTCTGTTTTATGTTGTTCCATTCTACCGCCCCTTGTATAATATTAAGTTTATACTTCCAAGCTCAACCCTCTCTATTTATGTTTTGTTTCCATATCTACTAGATGATATTTAATATAAAAAAACTTTAAATTAATTTAAAGACAAGCTCCAAAAATACATCAGCTCAGATCCTTTTGAAAATGGCATAAAAAATGGATTGTGACAAAGACTCTTTGAACCAGTGTAATAACTGCAACTGACCTTGATGTTTTTCTGAGTGAATTTACGTTGTAGTTACCTCAAACTGAATTTGTTTACATAAAAGCAAATTATAAAAAGTCAGTGTTATCATTCAGGAAATGCAGAATTGTTTCTGCATTTCCTGAATTCTTTCTATTAACCATACAAAATAACATTACTTAAATCTCACAGGGATAAACAGACTATGTAATACATAATAACTGAATTTTGTAATAAATGATTATGTTTAAGTAAAAAGTCAATCCCTTCACAGGGAATGATATGTTCTTAAAATTATTGTTTTTTTATAAAATAAGTTTGTACTGAAGAGATACCACTTATTAATTTCTTCAAATGAATATGTTTTCTTCATAACTGTCTCTCACAGTTTTTGTGGAACAGCATATGATGAGGAGTTTAGTAAACATATACAGTGTCAAAACTACCATACTGCCAGGTCTCCACCATGTGGGGGAGGGGGGGGATTTGGTGGCCTGACAGTTGATTCAATATGGCTATTAAAGATCACATGGGGGAGCCTGTTTGTCTGGCAGGGAATCCAGAATTTATAGTTTTCTCACTGCATATACAATTAAAGCTGGTGCAACTTTTACAGAAAGAGCCCCTTCCCCACTCATATCTTGAAAATCCGTGTCTATTTATGACTTAGGTAAATAAATTTTATTAGTGAATATTTCTACATGTAATGCAAGTGAAACCATGATTCAAATAAATTTGAACTTACTCTCTATATTATTATTATTATTATTGCTTAAAATCAAATTATAATATTTTATCAAGTTTCGAAATAACGATTTCTTTGATTGACTATACATAAATAATTTCAATAAAAGATTATTTTAAAATTAACTCACAATATATTGGATGGGTTATAGTCCTTGGCTCTTTTTAAAAAATAAAAATGACAGACAAAAACTCAGAGAAAAAAAAACTTTTTACACATAAAAGATTTCTTATGATAAACGAATAGACATAAGAATTAAAAACCAAAACTTTTTAATAAAATAAAACAAATAATGATTATGTAGACATAAATTAAGCACTAAAATAAAAGAAAAATATAAGGCAAATTAAGTAAAAATAAAAAATACCTGATAAAATCAATAGTAAGGCCTTAAAAACAAAATAAAATATAAAGTAGCTTTTGAGACAAACTGCCCTTCCTTCCCAACTACAAGAATGAACAGTAAGTATACAGCAGAAAACTCACGTGATGACATATGTTTGTCATAAGATAGAAGTGACTGGTTACAGTAGCTACAAAAGGGGAACAGAAGAAGGAAAAGAAAAGAGTTATTCACAGGATCGTCAGGTCTATGAAACTATAAAAGACTTTCCTATGAAGGTGTTGAAGGGTTTAGAATCTGATGTAAATACATGTATTTCTGGTTTCTTGCAAATAAGATTACTAAAACTGTATGTTGAAAGCTTCACATTGTCACGTTTGTTGTCAGCTTCCTAAATTTTAAAGACTCCCAAAAATAAACATGCCAAGTATTCAATTATAACCTATTCCTGATGTATAGTTTATGATGTACAAACTCTCCAAGTTTGTTGCCGAATATCAATCCTACTTGTTGAAAAATCCTGTTATACTGTAAATAGCAGTATACATTTTCTCCCAAGTCATTAGGGATTTTACTTTTTAGAAGACGAGGTCAGTGTTTCTTTCAATGTGGTCTCCCTGTTCACATTTTTTCCACTACAAAAGGCAGATGCCTGTACCAGATGGCTTTGGACATGGATTCCAAACTTAGAGATGAGACTTTACTCTCTATTGGTATGCTTGTACTGCCTTAAATTTGTCTGACAAGTAGCACAATAGTATTCAGCAATACTTTATATTGGCAACCATGCCCCCCTTCTGAAATCTGACATAATCTATTTCAGAAGGCAAGGCTTTCTCAAATAGATTACTAAAGTTAAATAAATGAAGTTAGATAAATAAAGATTATTAAAGTTAGATAAATAAAGATTACTAAAGTTAGATAAATAAAGATTACTAAAGTTAGATAAATAAAGATTACTAAAGTTATTAACTTTAAAGAGGAGGATGTGCCCAGTGATTACCAGCAAATGAGTGGGAACCACATGAAGAAATAAATATCATAACTTTTTAATGCATTAAACAGTAACTATATTTTTATCAATCAATATACAAGAAAATGAAATCAGACATCACGCTACTTTTGATGATGCTAAATTCTGGTGACACCCTTTAGGACACTAGATACTGCGACAACCAATTGGGAAAGCTCTGATTTAAAGGGTAACGATTATTTCAGAGAAGAAGGATCAGAGAATAATAGATTTTGCTAGTACACAAACTACTTTGATAGAGGCCCTGTTTGTACTTTTTGTTGTACTAAATCTATACTAGTGTATTCTTGTGCCTATTTCCATGATGTATAGACTGAAAAACTTGAAACTTGGAGTAGGACACAAATACCTCCACCTGAAGTAGAAGCCAGTTATAAATCTAATTGAAGAGGCCAATAAGAATTATTCCAATTTTTAATGGAATTTAAACTATTCAGACAAGTAGCAGAACAAGTAACAGCATCCAATCCATGTGTTTTACAAGTTTTTGCAGCACCGGTGAAAGCGAAGTTTTTAGTTATAATTAGCTGCTTTATTGACTTAATTGTTATATTAAATTATTTTCTATAAGTAGCGTATAGACCTAGTCAAGATCATTGGTTTATTCTGAATTTGGATAGCGAGATTTTGAAGTTAATTAAATACTTAGTGTCCGTAGATTTACCATTCGTAACTTGCCACCATTGTTATACAATACATGTTATAGATAGAGTTAGCTTAGTACAGACTGGCCTCGATTAACACGATTAATTCGTCCCGCAAGCGACTCGCACAAAACGGAAACGCGTTAATCGAATATAATAGTCAATAGGAAAAAATTATAATTGGTCCTTGACCTTCTGGAATGTCTATAAAGAATTTTAAAAATACCTTTTAAGTAATTTTTTAACTGTATACAATGTAAAATATAATGAAAATAATTATGGAATTAATGTTTATTGCATAAAACAGTGGTTCCCAAACTGTGCACCGCTGAATATTTTAAATGTTCGAGGGAAACAGCGATACGAGACATCTGTCGGACACTGCGAACTACTAGCTGGAGGTAGTTCACAGTTTCAACATTTCTTATTAAGTTTTTTGGACCTAACTACTAACCGGAACTGTTAGGTATTTCTTTTGGTCTGGGTGCGCCGTGAAAAAATTACTGAGACACTAAGGGCACCGTGAACCGAGAAAGTTTGGGAACCTCTGACATAAAATACACAATGAAGAAATGACTGTTGCGGAAATATTTGAACAGCATTGACTTTCTCTTTTCATCAATCAATTTCCGATAGCCGACAACAATCTTCTCTGGGCCCTAGTGAAATAAATATTGCAGAGAACCTCAAACCTTTTGTTTGAGTTTCTCTGCGATACGAAATATTTCATCAAGTTCTTTTACCGTTATCTCCATCGTGGTAACATTTTCATTGGCTCATTTAAAAATTTGAATTTTTAAATGCAAGTCTGCATTGACTTTATTAGCGGGAGACAAACGAGTAACACGTCTTCTTCCGATGGTTGATGGAATACACCGAGGCGGGCAGCAGGCAAACATTTGTTTATTGCCCGTCCGACGCGCGGTAAGCTTAACGCACGATTCAAATCTTTTTCAATTATCGCATAAAAAAAAAATATGCCGTTAACTGGAAATTTGAATCGTGAAAAGTGGTATAATTTTTTCAAATAGCAGTAACTGAAACACGCGTTAATCGAACTCGCGTTATGCGAGGCCTGGCTAGTATTAAAATTTAATGATATGCGGTGGTCATTTCCTGACCTTTCCGCATCCTCCGTATTTGGTGGTCACGGGCATTTGTTAAGGGAAAGTCTGACAATTTTGATTGGATACTATGATGTTGTTACAAAGGAACTGGAAAAAAATAATAATTCTGATATAATATACAGCAGACCCTCGATTAACCGGGACACTTCAAGACTCCAAATTAAAAAAATACAAATAAAAAAATCAACCAGAAATCAAAAAATTCAAGTAATAACTAAAATAGGTATAAACAGATATTTTACAAGTCGTTATTGGGAGATTAATGTACCTATCATCTTGCAATTCCCGCTGTCTTCACACCCGGCGCTCAAAAAAAAAAAAAAAAAAAGAGACAAAATGTTTAGTTTGTTTTAGTGCGTCACATCGACTGTTGTGTTCCGTTGCAGCGGAAAAGGACAAATTTTGTTTCGTCATTTATGTCAGGGATGTCGGAATTTTTTTTATAGTTTTTTTTTTTTTTTTTTTTTTTTTATGTTTAAAAATAGTGAAAATGATGGTTAAACGCAAAAGAGTTGCGTTTTCAGTTAAACAGAAACTTAATTATTCAAAAGTTTGAAAATGATGCATCTGTTAAATCTCTAAGGAATCATTATAATAAGGATGTGTCAAAATGGCCAAAACAAGTGTCGCGCGGAATTCAGATTTGTCAATAATAATAATATAGTAGCAATGTGTTATTGGTCATTCCCGAGTTAAGTAAAACCCGACAAAGTAAGAAGTCCTGGAACGTATCTCTTGCGTATGTCGGGGACTTTGTATTTTTGGATTAACCAGGAAATCGATTATACGGGATTTGTTTTTTACAATCTATCCCGAAAAATCGAGAGTCTACAGTAATTGGATTTCGGGAAAGCTTTTGACACCGTTGCACATGGAAGACTACTGTATAAATTGGAACAGAATGGTATTAAGGGTAAGTTGCTACAATGGATAAAATGGTGGTTGAGTGGGAGACAACAGAGAGTGGTAATCAATAGATGCTGATCTTCATGGACTAATGTTATTAGTGGAATCCCACAGGGTTCGGTGATGGACTCGCTTGTTTTGTATATTTATCAATGATATTGATGAAGGTATATCAGGCTTAGTGTCGAAGTTTTCAGATGATACAAAGGTTGGCAGGGTTGTTAATTACAGTAATGGCAGTGTGCTACTGCAACAGAATCTAGAAAATTTGGGCAGATGGGCTGAGAAATGACAACTGAAGTTTAACATTGACAAACACAAAGTACTGCATATGGGTAGAAGTAACCCCAGAGGAATGTACCAACTATTTGGTAGAAAATGAAAAACACCTGCGAGTAATTATGCAGTCAGACATGAAGTTTCCTGAGCAATGCAATCAGGTTGCCAGAGCAGGTCATGGGGTTTTGTCAATGATATACAGGAATTTTGCTAGTAGGGAAAAGGACATGATTATCCCTTTGTATAAGGCAATGGTCAGGCCAAGCCTTGAGTACTATGAACAGATCTGGAGGCCTCATTTTAGGAAGGATGTAATTTTCTTGAGCATTTACAGAGAAGGGCAACAAGATTGGTAAGGGGAACAGGGGGATTCTCTTAGCAAGAGGGGTTTAAGTTCTGCAAATTGGAGCAGCTGGAGACTAGGCACCTGCGAGGTGATCTGATTGAGGTGTATAAGGCCTTGAATAGGTTGAGAACACTGAATTCTGACGGGATTCTTCTGCTTGCTCAGATTATGAACCTAAGGGGGCATAAATTCGAATTGAGGAAAGATAGCTGTAGAACTGATGTGTGGAAATTTGCCTTTAGCCAGTGGGTGGTTAATTGCTATAACAAACAGTGTCATTGTGGAAGTTGATAGCTTAAATAAATTCAAGGAGGAACTGGACAAACTTTTAGAGGGAATGGTTGTGTGAATTTTTTTTTTTTTTTTGGCTGATGCTACATAAGCTCATATGCTTGCTTTCTTGCATCACATGCTTCTATTACTATTACTTACAGTCAAACTTCAACCTTTTTTTTCAGACAGTACAACACATTAACATAAAATGCTACTACCCCATTTTAATACTTATCTATAATGTTTCATTTTACAGTTTTAATGCTTTAAAAATAGCTAAAGGCTTTAAAACAACCTCTACTTTATGTCTATTATGATCAGCAAACAAAAGAGATTATACAACATAAGAGAAATTACCAACCCTGAATCATCAAACATGCGAACACATCTGAGGGCTTCATGAAGATGGGCCATTAATGGTCGTTGCTGCAAATTAATTGCTTCTGCAAGTAAAACTTTTAAAAATGCAACTAATTCATTATCCTGAAGTTTATGGTTCTCAGAAAAGGCTCTTCCTGATGAACTGCTATGCCACGGAATAGTTTGAAAATCTGAAGAACCCAGAACAAGTCTTAATTTTCGTTTAGCATCTGCAAATGCAAATGAGCTTTCAACATTCATGGGATCAAATACCCGGGGTTCATCCTCTGAAAGAACACCATCAGAAAGGGTAACCAATGGTTCGGTACAATTTGAAACAGAAATACTTGTGTTTTCCAATATACTGTTGCTGTTTTTCTTTCTATATTTGGCAAGTATCTCATCACCAGTTTCTGAAAGGGGAAAAAAAAAAAATGGTAATTTTTAAATATTCCTAATTTTCATACTTTAATTCATAAAAAATAAAAGTAAGAAACTTGCTACCAATATGTAATTGAAAGCAATATGCTACTACTACTAATAATAATAAATTCCTGTACACCACTGTTTCAAATAATGCAAGTAATGTATTCCTGGATGCAAGTCAAATATACAAAGGGTACTAGAAAAGTTTTGCAATATGACACAACAATGAATCACAGGAAGCTGCTTGTTGCTGCATGTTGAGACATGTTCATACGTGCATAGTAGCCACCGCGCCAAGTCGATGGGCTCAGTTATTCATTAGTAGTGAGAGTGTAAAGTGCTTGCGATGGCATCGTGGTCACGAAATGAAATAAGGACAGTTTTGCGGTATAATTTCGTGCGTGGTTTAACCATAGACCAGTGCTTAGAAGAAATGACTCTTGCACTAGATGATGATTGTCCACATCGTACAACGATATTCAGGTGGTATAGAGAATTCCAAAGGGGAAATTTCACTCTGGAGGATTCTGAGAGGCCGGGAAGGCCACGAACATCAGTTACGGAGGAAAACGTTACTGCTGTGAGGAAAATGCTTGACGAAAACAGGCGAGTGGCCTACCAACAGATAGAGGATACTTTGGGCCTAAATGCACCAGCAATTCGTTCAATTCTGCAAGATCATTTGCACGTGAAGAAACTTTGTTCTCTTTGGGTGCCGCATCAACTGACTGAAGAGCAGATGACACGACGTGTGACTTGGTGCAGGGAGATGTTAAAAAAGTTTGATAAGGGACAATCTCGGTATGTGAACAACATCGTGACAGGTGACGAGACTTGGCTGTATTATTACGATCTGCCGACCAAGGCTCAAAACAAAGTTTGGGTCTTTGATGATGACGACACACCCGTAATTGTCAGAAAATCCCGATCTGTAAAGAAGAAAATGATAGCTGTATTTTTCAAATCGAGTGGAATTGTGGAACGTGTCGTTTTGGACACGCAGAAGACAGTCACAGCTAAGTGGTATACTGAACAATGCCTGCCTAAAGTCATTGGATCTATGAAGAACCTGCGGCCAAAGTCAAGAATGGACACCTGGTACCTCCATCACGATAATGCTGCAGCTCACCGCGCCAAAGCCTGCACCGAATATTTGACCACGACAAGACTGAAACTTCTCGAGCACCCTCCCTACAGTCCAGACCTTGCTCCCTGCGACTTTGCACTGTTCCCGCATGTGAAAATGAAGCTAAAAGGGAGGCGGTTTTCCAGTGATGAGGACCTTCTACGGGCTTGGGACAACGAGTGTGCTTTACTCCCTAGTGAAACTTGGCAGAACTGGTTTAAAGATTGGTTTCGGAGGATGGAGAGGTGTATTGAATGTAGAGGAAATTACTTTGAAAAAATTAAATAAACAAAGCTGTATTGCAAAACTTTCCTAGTACCCTTTGTATATATAAGTAGAATAGTTTTTTCCCATACACAGAATGTTATTACATGAGGTTGCGTTCCTAATAGACCTCAAAAAAAGGCACATTTTTATACAGGGTGTGGCACTGTAAACTAGTAGTTTTAATTTTTAATCAGGTTTGAAAAAACTGACATAATTCTATGAAAAATACATTATTTAACATAAATGATGCACATTTAATTCTTTAAAACTAAATTGGCTAAATTTGCTCACTCTTCAATCATGCAACTTTCTGATCTATGCCGAAAATTTTTTATAACACAATATAACAAATTTCAATCGATCTAATTTCTCATGGAATTTCCTCCTTCAATTCAGTGCTCTTCAATGGGCAAGCATGAAAAACTCTTACCTCTTGATATTCCCTGAGTACAAAAGTCATTTGTACTAAGATCAGGAAACTAGAGCCATGCAATATCGCTCAGAACAATATAACTGGAAAACATGTCATGTAAGAATGCATACCATCAACCTTATGTAATGAAGTGAGCGTGGACTGTTGCAATCGTTTGTTATAAATAAACACTGCTCTGGTCTATTCCTAATCTTAAAATTCATTTTGTAAACAGATATGCAATAAATGAATGGACCATCCATACATTCACTGTCAGTTTCTGATCAATCTCTTAAAAAAATCATGCGTGTACCCTGTACACATGAAAGATGTTTTATGTGTAAACAGCTTTGACAAAAATTAGAACCATTTTAAAATCAAACAGCTAGAACCAAAAGCACGAACGATGTAACATTTTATGCTCCTGCCCGCTACTTTCTCTACCAAATAAATGTTAGTGACATTAGCATCATGCTTCAGTCCTAAATATTTAGTATGAACAATATAATGTTTTATGCACACCCGCTGCTTACTCTACCAGATCAACGTACCATCAAATGGGGAATTAGGCTATTGGCCTAATTCCCCATTTGATGGTACCATTTGTTGAATAGTATTACTGCAACAATACAAGTATTTGTATTGTTCCAATCCGCATTTTCATTAGATGTTTTCACATCAATAATTTTCTTAGTAGTGAAAGGGACTGAATGCCACACTGCTATAACCTTTGTGGTCAACAATGCCGAAGTCAAGTACAGAGTGTTGTCGAGAGTATTGAGTAAGCCAACCTTAATAACTAAAGATGGAGATCGCAATGAGTGTGTGAGAACAACAAAGGTTATTGAGATTGCATAAAAGACAAACAGAAAATCAAGCGCTGGATTTAGCAGTGCCTTCAACCAGCAATGCTGCTCCATCCAACAACAATGTACTTGAAGTGAGTATTAATTATGTACAGCAGAATAGTTCTCCAATTGCAGAGCAGATGAATTTAAATGATCAAGCTCCTTTTCTTTAAATGGACTACTATTTACATAAGAATGCCCATCGAGAGTTTGAAAGGATATTTATGAGAAATGATTTCTGTTCTGTATGCTACATTTGTGATCATCTATGGTTTGAAAATGACACAAAGAAACCAGCTGCTAAAGATGTACCACTGATAGGCACTGCATTTCCCAATGTTAATGTCGATGAGATTCTTGTATGTAATAGTTGCAGAGGATCAGTCAAGAATGACACCATTCCGGCACTATGTAAGTCGAATGGCTTTAATGAGTATGAAAAGAGGCATGGAGCTTTGTTGGACAGGACATGTTCCTAATCAGAGACTTACATCAGCTACCTCCAGTTCGAATGATCCCGGTCTATAAACAGATAAAGATGCATATCGCCAGCCCCACTCTCTGGTGTGACCTTGAACACTACGAACTCGATCAAGTTATGTGCCAATCGAACATCTGTGTTAATCAAAATTGGTAATGGAGCTAAATTAGATCAGAATGAGCAAGTACTTATCAAGTCATTTATTCATTCAAGAGGAAGCCAATCACCTCTGCCCAAACAGTATACAACTCTACTTGCAAAATAATTCTGTCAACAAGTACAACTGCATGATCCTCAGGGCCACAGAGGAGAAAGTGGAATCAGTCACGCAAGACATCTTCATGGGTTGCACGAAAACAGAACAAGAAGCACACGTTCGCCAGAAACTCTATAAAATGTCAGTTATCAACACTAGTGGCAGCATAACCCTACAAGCTATCAGTGGTCATCAGAAAGCTGTATATCGTCACCATCGATGCAGATGTTACTGATGGGCTCGCTAACAGAGCCCTTGGTAAATTATCTAAGATCAGATACAGCAAAAAGCAACTGTGGCTTGAATTTGCCACCTCAGCTAAGATCGGAAAGTTAGCTCACAAGAAGCCGGTGAGATACAAGCAAGCACACAGCATTAATCATGCAGCTGTGCTGCTCGCAAGATGAACAGCGAGTATATTGCTGGACAACAACCACACAATCTATGCCAAAATAAATCACTTTCCTCTCATACCAGTTTGTTCACTGACGATACACAAGTCGCAAGGTGACACATTCGATGCTTTACAAGTATGAAAAGGGAAATGAACAGCAGCTGGTTTATGTCACTCTGTCATGCGTAACTTACATCAATGGACTTTACATCGTCTCACCAACCAGCGACAAGAGATTCTACCATGGCCTGTGAAATGCTACATCCGCCATCGATCTACAAAATGAGTTTACCAGGCTTGCAACTAATCATCGGCTACAAACAAGACAGGATAGCTTGCTCGAATTCATCCACAATAGGAAGGAACTCTCAGTTCTCTAAATGAACTGCTAAAGCCTGTGGGCACACCACACTGACCTCACCAACACTGTTACACAGCAATGCCAAATCTTGCTGCTATTTGAGACTTGGTTAGAAAATAACAAGAGTGTCAGCACGTAGTTCAGTTTAAGCGTGAAACCAAATGGACAGCTGGAGTCGCAATGCATCACAACAAGAAGGATGCATAGTTGTGCCATACTTAGATGTCATCTATCGACAAACGACTGGTCTGACAGTCACTATTCTGCCCATTTCGCTTTGCTCCCATACTCAATTCAAGGTGAAGCACTGTTAAAGAAAGATTGACATAAAATACCCAGGATCATGAGTACCGATTTCAACATTAACTTCGGATTGG
The DNA here is from genome assembly GCF_048544385.1 of Mastigoproctus giganteus. Lineage (NCBI taxonomy): Eukaryota > Metazoa > Arthropoda > Arachnida > Uropygi > Thelyphonidae > Mastigoproctus > Mastigoproctus giganteus. The sequence continues at coordinate 93,447,842 of NC_143576.1, read as the reverse complement.
AAGAAACTAAACCATTAATTACTTTCCTGGGAGAAATGTTTGATCTCACAATGAAAGCTAATACCTCATCTTAACTATAAGATCGAGTACATCAAGCGATGCTGTTTTTAAGCAGATTTTAGATAAGTTACAGTCGCAAGTATACATCTCTTACTTCAGTTATCATAAATCCATTTGTCTTCCAGCTGAAATTATTGAAATCTGTGAATGATCAATAAAATATTTACAACACAAACACTCTTTTATTTCATAATCAATACATACTTTCCGGAAATGACATCACTTCTGGAAAGTAACTGATGCCATTTCCATTTCATAAAATCGTGACAAATTGGTTTTACTACAGTCCAAAATTTAGGTGTCACCAAAGATGTTTACACGTTAAAAAAAAAAAAAAAAAAAAAAATGGCCCAATGATTCCAAATATCACAACTGTACACCATACAGCAACCTTCAGATTATACAATGGTGTTCTTTGCAGTTTTCTCTGATTTCTTTGAGCCCGTTTGGAATGGTGGAGGATGTCTATAGGTAAGATTATCCTTTGAATATTACTGAATTAAAAAAGATTCCATAATAAAGAGTAAACAATGAAAACTTGTTTGCAGCATAGATAAGAAAGCTGTATAGCTAAGTATGAGAGAGTATGAGAGAGCATATTTACCCTAATCAATTTGTAAGAACTAAAACTGCATTATTTACAGTATACTGTTAAGTAAAGGTTATTTTTTCCCCCCACAAAATTATGCCAACTTGTTCAACTAATAATGAAAAATAAGGACCCAGTTAGAAGTAATGTGCCTTGTGGCACTATCTCTCCTCCAGTAAACCAATCTTCTTCCCACATCAATTTTCTCTGTTCAGGTTTGTTGGTTCTTTTTAAAAGACAGATCAGAATTTGGCAAAGAAATTTTTTTTACAATATCATTAACACCATGTTTTGTTGAAAAACTTATGAATTAATAATTTTAGAAATTTCAAGAAATGATAAACATCACTATAAAAATAGTATCTATTTATACTTATTTCTATGATAAGCTTGTGTGTTTGTGTGTGTGTGTGTGTGTGTGTGTGTGTGTGGTATTGCAGCCTAAACATATAGAGCCATTTCTCTTATGTTAGATGGTATTACTTTATTGACTTTTTAAAAATTTAATTAAATATAATTTACAGTTCTATAAAAACTATTTATCACCATTTGACAATTATAAACAAACTTTAAAAAAAAATTAAGTCCACATGTGGATTTTTGTTCCATTATACACCACCTTTCAGCAAAAAAAAAAAAGGGAAAAAAATAAAAATAATAAATCATTCGTAACAATTTAATCCTGCAAATGAAACTGCAAAACACAAATATCTACAAAATTTTTAACTGTTTTTATTATAGTATTTATGAATTAATACAGTTTACTGTAAAAAATAAGGTTAGATATAAACTCTATATAAATTTGCTCATAACCTTTTATCCCTTATAAAAAATACAAATGCTAAGATATGTTACAATGTAAATTTTCTCATCTTTATATGCCTTCTAGATCTTAAATAATGTCTAAGGTATAATGAAGATGTATCCTTCACGTGTTGTACCATGATATTTACAATGAATCAGAATCATTGCATCTGCAAAATTTGTCTATACTGTATGATACAAATAGGAATGATTTGTTACAGCATGTAAATTTCATCTTTATGAGCCTTCTAGATCTTAAATTATATTTAAAGTGAATATGTCCCTCATGTGTTTTATTATGATATTTACAGCAAATCAGAATCATCTCAGCTCCCACATGAGTGCCTGAACCTAATCCTGTACAAGACCCACAAAAAACTCCGATGGTCTGAGTCATTGGAGCATTGTGTTAAGGAACAATGTCAGTTGTAGCATATTTATAATAACATGCCTACTACTATTTGAATATGTGCTTTGCATCTCACATTTCTGATGGTAACATATTGTTCACTTGGTCATTACATTTAACCTCATGATGTTTGCTTTCTCTCTTTTGCTGCTTACTCTGTCTTCATTCACTTTTTTTTACATCTCCTTTTACAAACCTTGCTGGTTTTACGTTCAACATCCATGTGTGTCAATAATTAAATCCTCTTTGCTAGCAAATTACTTTAGCTGGTTTGCATGGGTCACCAATGAATTATATAGACTCCTACGTCTTGATAATTCTACAGGATAAATTCAAAGAAACACACTTGGCAGTGTGCTTAGCAATTTCATGAGAAACTTTCCAGAATTAATATAAAAAATACTGTCCTACGTTACAGAAGTTACAGGTTAATGAAAGTATATCAAGTAAAGTTTTGATTTTGTATTACAGGATATGCACAACTACCATATTTGTTTTGTCATTCAGTTATTAGTAAACAGAGAACACTTAGCACAATTAGGAATGTGACAAGTGATTTTATGAAACCTTCCAGAATTTATATAAAAAATATTTCCCATATTACACACAAGCGATATATGAAAGTGCAGCAGTGAAATTTTTTGATTTTTTTATTACCAAATCCTGAATGTCTTACAAAATATATATCAGCAGTACTAAATAACTCACCAATGGGTCTCCCAACCTCAGGCATGCTGGCCAATTCACACACAAGGTGCTCTGCCCTATCAATATTTAACCCAGTGGCAGTGCTGCGTGGCTTTACAGGCCCACCTAAAAAATATGTCGCAAGTTAATCGCCAGTTTGAGATTAATGGTTGTTTCTCTGTCTAGTTTCCTATATATATACACAGGTTTTTTGGATTTTTTTTTTTTTTTTTACCTGAATAGTTTTGGAAGTGATATGTGTTGTTTATATAGATAAGGAAAATTGGCAAAACACAGTAACACATGTTACTATGTCTGTATTCATGAACTTCAAAATAGAAGTGACTAATAGTTCCATGTTTGCATTTTATGTTTATAGTTTTTTTATTTATTTTCCAACAGCATTAATAAAAGTCTCATATTGTAATTAATAAGTGTAATAACAATTGTAAAAAACACATTTTTAAGTTAAAATTTTTCATTATTTTCCAACAGCATTAATAAAAGTCTCATATTGTAATTAATAAGTGTAATAAAAATTGTAAAAAACACATTTTTAAGTTAAAATTTTTCATTAAAAAATAATTATATTTCAATTCATTAGGAAAATATCAAGTATTGATATACTGCAAGCAGAATAAAAAAACTTTTTTCAGAAATAAAAAAGAAACAGTTGGGCCCACTGAGAGGTTAAGACAGACAACTATAAGAAAAATTTCAAATAGTTCCTTGCTAGACTTCACGCATCAACAAAAACTTGTTACGAAGTTGGGAGAGAACAACTTCCTGCTCTTGCACGTAAAACATGAAATACATCACTGTGCTTGCTGACCAGCCTCCCACCTCCATGTATGCACACTGGGCAGATGAAATACCCTGACCAGTGGATTGTCCAAGCACAAACAAGATGCAGCAACAAAATCCAACTTTTACTCTATTAGTGAACTTAGTTAGTATAATATGTCAGTAAGGTCTTTGCACTGAAATCCCTATTAACTAAATATGAAAAACTATTCTGAAACAATCCTCATGTGTGTAGTTACTCATCATGTGTGGTGTAAAAGAGTGTCATAACAATAGCATTTTTGTCAATTTTTTTACCAGCATTCTAGATGGCCACAAAAATTCAAATTACATTCTAACAGGGTGCTAAATTTAGGTATTTAGCAACACAAACTAAATTTCATGTAGTATAACCTTAAAGAATTTTTACAAATAACAGTAATAAATCTTTATTGAAATATTAAAAACATAAGAGGCTTTATAATATGAAATTACATCTTAAATGCTAAATCTTGTGGTGGGGGGTGGAGCCAGAGGAATTAATAGTATCACAATGGTTACACTGTATTACCAAGAAGTCATTCTCAGAAGAACAGGCTCATCCTAATGATGGGAGCAAGGCATTAACTGCATCAATATATAAAGGGAAATAAAAGTTTGATTTGATTTTGGGTTTATTGGCGCAAAAACAACTAAGGTTATACTGCGCCGGAAAATAAAAGTGAATGTGCAATTAGAATACTAAGTAAAATCTATGCAGGTATCTTAGAGAAGAAAAGATTAAAAATACAGATGAAATATAATCTTCAGAAAGCAATCAGATTTTAGGCCAACATGGGATGTCGGAATAAAATATTTGCACTAAGGTAACAGAAAAGGCAACATAGGAACATACAAAAAATTCCATATTTAGTATTTGATGACCTTGAAACAGAACATGATGCATATCTAAAAATCTGCTCATCTGAAAAGCTTATTATAAATACATAGAAAATCAATCTTTCAAATTTTAGAAAAAATATGTAATGGATAATATTTTAATGGAAATAAGTTTATATAAAAACAGTAAATCTATGAAAGCACTGGGAAATGGTTTACAGTTAAAAACTGAACTGGGGTAGGGTTGTGCCATTCAACCAATTTATTTTATAATTTTCATGGACCATTGCAAAAAAGATGTCAAGATATCAAGTTTATCATGAGTATCTTTATTTATAGATTTATCAGAACATTGACTCAACTACAGCATGATATGCATATTGGAGGAAAAAGACACTGATTCTGGCATAGGAGATGTTGAAATTGGATTAACATTGTGCGCTAATATTGTGCTATCAAATATTAATTTGTAAGATCTTCAAAATCTCTTAATAAAATGAATAAGGGTTGTTGACAATTTATTGGAAAAATTAGTTTAAAAAACAAACAAGAGCTAATGAAGAAACGAAAAAAGTTGTGGACTAAATAAAGGAAAATTGGAGTAAGTAATTATGTATATCTAGGAACAGTCTTTAATGAAGATGGACGACCAGGCATGGTAATGAACAACACAAGAAGTGAAGGAGACAGTGCAGTGCACTACCAATTAAAAAAATTCATTTGCAGCAAAAGGTAAATTAGTATTATTAGTAGCATTAGCAGTAGTGGAAAAATGACACAAGCAAGCTTATAAAGCATCACCTAAACCAAAGCAAAAAAAAAACTACTCCGTTCAACTGCCTATCCAAAACACAAAGTTAACTGTTTATAACCATTTCCAAACCTGTTTTAATCTATGGAGCTAAGTAAGAAATAAAGGGAGTGATCAAAAATTAAAATATTTAAAAACAGTTTTAAGAAAAATAAATAGAACTAAAAAATAAAGACAATATTGTATTACAAATAAATAAAAGGTGGTATAGACGTGTAGAAAGGACACGTAATTAGAGGAACTCAATGATATTAGATAAACATCTAATGAATTATAAATAAACTTATTTATAATTCATCAGACATGACAGCAAATAAAATAAGTAAAGTAAAAAGTGCAGCATAACAATTATATGAATTCATTTGGAGCAAAAGAGAAATCATTATGACCACCAAAGCCAAAACTTATATTTTTGTTGTAACTGTTTTATTGTAGCCGATACCAACAAAATAGTCGATGGTGGGCTGTGCAACTTTTCTGGTGATATCCAGAATCAAACTAACAATGCGCAATGTGCATTATCCATACACACATTATTCCAGCACCACAGCCAGCCCTAAAAATGAGAGATAATTTTATTTACAACTAAAGATCTAACAGGAAAATATTAAATTGAAATCCAAGGATCCAGGACTGATTCAGACTGTCCTGGTGACCTGTAAAACCCACAGAGTATCACAGATTTGGATGATGATGATAATGTAAATTTATCCATAATAAATGCACACTGACTTGAATCATCCGACACACATGCATACATAATGGATGACGGGCAACCAAAAATAAAATATTTACCCATTTGAGATAAGTTTTCATCTGAAATCTGCCTCTGAGTCTGCTGATAATGATAAGAACGATCATCAGAAATGCATGGTTCCACTGTTCCTGAAAATTTTAAAACAAAATTCATACAAACCCTAAAAATATTGGATGAATGATTAAAATATACTACAGTGCAACCTCAATATAATGCTAGTGTCAGGAGACAACTTGAACACCTGCATTATAAGCCTACTTAATACTTACTTACTACTTAATTTTTATGAGTATACAGTGACTAAAAGACATGAATTATTAAAGATTATATCATTCCCTTTGCATTTTATGCTTTCTAATAATGCACAATGCTGTTGTATACTTACATTTTATGCATCCTTTCTGAGAGAGCCATCGAATTTAGTTTGCTGAAGTGATGATAGTGTTTTTCAGTACAAAATTCCTAATATTGGTCGCATGCAGCAAAAGAAGTTGTTCACTGTCAGTTTGATGTTCTAATCATACCATCACCTCATTAATATTTAAGTATTTTGTTACTTTCTAGTGTTCCTTTTCAGGAATCATGTTTTGAATCACTGGCCTTGTGTTCATTGTGTCTTCCAGCCATTAACAGAGGCTTCAATTTCTTCCTCTTAAGTGATTATTATTATTATTAGCCATAGGGTACAAGGAAGCCTGAGGCTTATGCTGCACCAGCCAAAAAAAATAATAATAATTCCCGAGTTACCCCCGTGTGTGAGAGAGAGAGAGAGAGAGAGAGAGAGAGAGAGAGAGAGAGAGAGCGAAAAAGAAGTAGAAAGGCATCACCAAGAAAGAGAAGAATGATGATATCCAGCTCAGGACCCTGGGTTTGCCAAGCCCATACTCACCAGATGTGAGCCCCCCGGGGATGCACAGCTAGATCTTCTCTGTCCACTTAATCCAAATTGCCAGGTCATTTGCCTCAAGCCTGCCAATATATTACAAACAGCCATTGCTTCTTGTTTTGAAAATGATGCTAAATCTAGATTATAATCAGTGATCATCTTTTTAAGTAAATTTTTTTTTCACCAGTTTTCAGTGGCTGTTGAGCTAATTTTCTCCCCTCTTAATCCAACGTTGTATGCATTATCTTTCAGTGCTAATATTTTTAGAAATTCTAAAACTTGCATTTCAGAGTTCAGAACACCAGCAAGCTTGACAGTAAGCTTTGCTGGCTTGAATAATACCTTGCTCAACAGGCTGGATCAGTGCAGTTAGATTTTTTGGCAGAAACATAACTCTGATCTTGCCATTTTATAATTTAAAGACATCAGTTGAACGATGGGATGGGACAGGCAGTGATCCAATAGTAAGAGAGTCTTTTTCTTCAAATTTTCCAGAAAGCAAGTGTGATCTCACGGATGGTACAAACTCACTTTTAAAACATAAAGCAAAAATATAACTTATTATCCAAGGATTGGACTATTTTTATAAACCACAAGTGATATGCTTGAAATACTTCAACTTTTAATGGTGCACAAGGGCTTTAACTTATGATTGTAAGTATTAGGTGCTGTTGGGCATCTAGTGATATGTCTGAGAGAAATTTAGTACAATGCTGTTTTGTCATTTAACCAATGAATTCATCATATTTTCACATTAAACAGAAATTCAGGGAAAGTTTCTGCTACAAATCCAATGCAAATTTGCCTCCAAGGTTAATCTCAGATGTCCTTTGACAAACCTTCCACCTCCAAAACCACCCCCACCATGTAACTTATGAACTTGAACTACTGTGCTTTCAAAGTTATTCCATTTTCATGTCTATTATACATATTTATTGTATTATAAATCAACAGGGATTACCTTTATTTTAGATATAGGAAGCTTCTTTTCCAACTCTCCTAGTCCAACTCGCTAATAATTCCTGAGGATAGCGATATCTATTTTGTAAACCAGGTGGGACATCTTCCCCACTGTCAGAACCGTAGTGTTCAGACTGTGCGGTCTCAACAATGAGCACTCAAGACTGCTGTCTACAAACACCATACTTCTGGCAGCATGGAAACCATTACTTGGATTGGCATAAAATTAGATTTTTGAGGTCTAAACTGTTTAATAAATATGGACCGATTATTTCTTTTGGTCCTATAGCTGGACTTTAGAGTTAAATTTATGGGTCTAATAAAATTGGATGGGGAGGGGGAATTATTCTCTACATTCCTTAAGTCGGACTAGAACTTTTCGGTCGTCATGTTCACAGGAATAGAGCAACTCACAATTAATACGAAACTTTTGTCTTATGTTGCAGTGTTTGTTCTTCACGCATGCGTATAAGTGACCAATCGTCGGACAATAGGAATGGCCTACGGATATTGATTGAAGTTTCATGTAGTTTCATCTTTAAGGTTTCTGCAATAAGTAGTTTGTGATAGTTGTGTTGAATATTTATAATTTTTGTTTCATTAAAGCTGAATGTCGTTCATTTATTGCATGGAACGAAGGTTCCGATGCATTTGAACCACCCGCCTGCACAGAAGCTTCATGTTGTTTTGCTCGAAGCTGTGCCACTCCCATGGTAGATCCTACATAAACAGCGTCACAATTTTTGCATGGGATGCTGTATATGAGGTCATGCTGTGATTGGAATGTGGTGTTTGAAGGTCGATTTCTGAAGTATGTGTATAATTTGTTCATGGGTTTTACTATGATTTTCATGTCGGTTCCCTTGCATATTTGATTAAGTTTATTGTACCAGTACTCGACATATGGAATGGTGATGAAATGTATTTTGGTCTTGTCAGATTTTTGTGCAATGTTTGTTGCGAGGTTGTTGTTATTTTGTCACGGGCTATTGTTTTGACTTTGCTTATATAGGTTAGTGGGTAACCCCTATTTGAGAATCTTATAGTTAATTCATTTATTTCAGTGGTTAGAGAAATTTGGGTGGAAGAATATTTAAAGGCGTTAAGAAATTGGTTCAGCATGACCGATTTTTTGTATGGTTGGGGATGATAACTGTGGAAATGCAAAAGCATCCCCTTATTAGTGGGTTTTCTATATATGCTGAAATTTAGTTTTTGTCCTAATCTGTGTATGGTAAAATTAAAGAAGTTTATGGAGTGGGTTTCTGCTTCAATTTCTAATTCAAATTTTAATCTCTGATGTATGTTATTAAAAACTTTTCAATTGAGCTGAGACCTGTCAAGCTTGCAATTCTCATGTGCTTTTCTGGTGGAACTCAAGCATCTCTATGAGCTCATTCATTGTCAGCTCCTGACTATGTGAATCCAACAGCTCACTGACATCGTCACCATTGACTTCCAAATCTAACTGCCTGGCAAGATTAACAACTTCTATCACATGAGCGACATGATCAGTTTCTGGCGTTGTTTTCATCTCATTTTTGAAAAAAAAATGGACAAGGTTTCTTCCAGACACCATTCAATGTTTTTTTGTGAATTTCATCCCAAGATTCTTCAATGATTCTTATGGCATCTAAAACATTGAATTGTTTCCAAAAGTCTTTAACAGATATCTCGCTATTTTGTCTCATAGCTTCATTCAGACGTGCAAACGAACGCCTCGTGTAATAGGCCTTGAATGTTTTGATGACTCCCTGGTCCATCGGTTGAAGCAAACTGGTTGTGTTTGGAGGCAAAAACACAACTTTCACATGTTGGTCGAAATTAATTAGGGTGGCAGGAGGGTGATTGGGTGCATTGTTAATAAGAAGGATCAATTTAAATGGAATCTGTTTAGACTTGCAATAACGTTCGACTTCGGGTATGAAGTGGTGACCAAACCAGTCCTCAAAAACGGAAGCTGTCACCCAAGCTTTATGATTTGACTTCCAAATCACTGGTAAGCTAATTTCAGATATATTTTTTAAAACTCTTGGGTTTTCGGAGTGATAAATTAAGAGAGGTTTTAACTTGCAGTCACCAGCTGCATTCCGCCGACCATCACTGTCAATCGGTCTTTGGAAACCTTAAAGCCTGGAAAGTTTTTTTTATTCGTGAAAACGATGTAATTTCCGACAAAAGTTGAGCACGAATTCGAACGCACACATATAAATATGACAGTTGGAATGCAAATTCTTGTATATGTGTGCAGCTCATGCGGCAGCAAAGTTGAATTTTGTTCACCTTTCGCTCTCACTCTCTGCCGTTGCACTGTATATTGATAGCATATGAAAAACGACCTTGAAGATAGTGGGCGGCAGTGTTGCCAAACAAAAAAATCAAGAACCGCGTAACTCCGAGTTCGCATAAGTCGGGTATTACTGTATATACTTTTAGCATATACCAAGATCTAAAGCAATTGTTTACATGCTCCTAATTTCAAAAGATAATCTAATTAGTGCAACAAAACCTGATTCGGGAGCTTTCATGTATCCCCTTTGGGGTTGTTGGGCTCAAAGATGATTGTCTTATTTGTCTAAGTGTAAATTCAGTCCTGGCTTCTCCATGCCATTCCAAAAAAAAAAAAAATAAAATAAAATAAAACACACACACACTTTTTTTTTTTTCCCTAACAGGTGTATCAAGAGCTCCACAAAATGCTGCCACAAAAAATACACACTGTTAATTGTTGCACTGGTACAGCGGCTAAAATAAAACTAAATTTCTCTGCCTGTGAATGGCAGCACACAGTATAAATGAATATTTATACTTATCACAGCAGAGTACTACATTTATTGAAGGTGAAAGCACATATCATTCTCCCATAGGAGAATGAAAAAAAATGAAGCTGGGACTATAATGGAAATCATTATCCGTGGGGTAGGGGGGGATGAAGATGGGTTAGGCTCAGAGAACAAACTTCAACAATTTCTTCTACACTTTGCTCTCAGTTATTACAAAATCATTTAGCTCCCTGTTAGCGTTTGATAAACTTCTGGCACTCCACTCATTAAATATCTCCTCCTGTGTGAATGTAGAGGCAAAATACTCGTTGTTTATCAGCTACCTGAGCATGATCATCAATGGTTGACCCATCTATGCTAAGTGGTTCAATCTGATTCATCCCTTTCCTTCTAGAGTTTACATAAGTAAAGAACACGTTGCTGTTTTTCTTTGCGTGCTTTGCAAAGATTTCTCATAATCTGCCTTCACCTGCCTAACCTCCTTTGTGACTTGATTACAGACTAGTTTATACCTGCCATAGTCTTCTGTGTCGCCTGATACTTTATATGCATCCCATACATTCTTCTTCTTTGCCATTAGCCTTATTAATTCATCTGACATCCATTTAGGCCTAAACAGTATTTCTTAGTTGGAATGAAAAGCCTAGTAGTCTCCAAAATTAAGTCCTTCAAGGCTTCCCATTTAGAATTCACTGTTGGTAACATCATCTGTTGATCCCACTGTACAGAATTTGAAAACTATCTGAGACCTCTGTAGTCACCTTTACAAAAGAAAAAGCCCTTACCTTTAGCCTTGATGGTAGTTATATCTTTAAATAAAATAATTCCCACATCAATACATGGGATCACTGTAGCCCAGTGGTTCCTTTATCTGCAGATTCTTAATGCCTGAAGAATCACTAGTGATAATCAGATTAAGAGTATTACTCCCTCTGGTTGCCACTCAAACATGTTTCTGTAGAAAACAGTCATCCAATAAATCCACAAAAGTCTTGCTAGTGTGCGAGTGACCAATCCACAAGTTCCAGTCAAGGTCTGGAATGTTAAAATCTCCCATTATAAGACATTCTGATTTACTGGCCTACTCTATTTCTCTGCACAATTGCTCATTATACACATCAGATTCATTAGGCCTATAACACACACCTACTCTCATTTTTCCTTTCCCAGTGCTTATTTCACACCAGACTCAAAACTGTATTGTCCACCAACATAAATTGGATGCACTTCCTTAGATTTTATGTGTTTCTTAACTAACAGCATAACCCCTCCTCCCTTCCTGTCCTGTCTATCCTTCCTATACACATTGTACTCCCCAAATTCCAACTCTGCTTTGGTTTGGTTTGGTTTAGTTTTATTGGCGCATCAGCAACTAAGGCTATAATGCGCCAAAACCTTGTCATGAAAGTGATAAAAAGCTTTCAGTGACCTAACGAATTAGGTCACTAAGTCAGGGTATAAAAGCCACGTATATATTTTAAAAGACAAATAGCAGTAAACAAGGTAAAAATAAAAAGATTTTTTAAATATGGTTAAAAAGGTTTACTGATTTCAGGAAACTAAAAATAGCAGACACGTGGTCATTGTCGGATAAAATCTGACTGAGTGTATAAGGCTCAGTCAGATGGTTAAAAGCGATAAAACGAGCATTACTAAAACTGGGACAGTCATATAAAATATGTTTAACGGATAAAATGGTGTCGCATTGCTCGCACAAAGGAGGATCATCCGCCCTCAGCAGAAATCCAACTCTGCACTGCCTATATCTGTGTGACACCACGTCTCTGATATCCCAACAATATCCACCTTTGATGTCTTGAGCAGCACTTCAAGCTCATCAAATTTATTAACTATACTCCTAGCATTGGTGTATGTGCAAGTATACATGCACTTGTTCCTGCTACCACCCTAACACAGCCCATGTATTTACTTGTTCCACTATGACTCCCAGCAGTCCTGGAAATCCCCATTACCTTGCTTTCCAGTCTGCTGCCCATTCTAATAGAAGCAGTGCAAGTATCACTTTCACCTCTGCCAGTGGTGAAATAAATATTACCCATCTCTCTGACAAAAGAGTCACCAACAATAACTAGTTCCTTTGGAACCAGCGCATTCTGCCTTGGAGATTGTTTCTGTGTTGCCTGATGCACAGGAATGAGCTCTGTCTTTGAGCTGGGCAGCTGAGAGCCTGATGGGCCCTCATATTAATTTCTTTGACTGCATTACCCTACACCTCAAGCTCTCACATAGATGCCTATCAGAACACCGAGTTGGCGCCTAATTTCTTGACGCTCCATAGACCTAGCACACACAAAAGCATCCTCCTTGGCTAGACCATGTCCTGTTTTAGAAAGGTCGCCGAAATTTTCACATTTTGCACATTTTTTGAGACTGTGATGTGTTGGAGAATTGCCACCTTCGGTTTCTCCCCCGAGTCACAGCACTCTCACTAGTCTGTGATCTTTGCTTTGAGCTCTAGTCTGGGTCATGATTTCCGTTTAAATACAATTTAATTAGATTTATAGTATTTCTGATTAATTGATAATACTATAATAAGCTAACAGATTCCTAATACAGTGCTTTGTATTATGCTATCTAGTTTTACTTTATACCTTACGTTATCAGTTCGAGATATATATATATATACGTTAAGCTATTTCTTATTGACTACAATATGGCAGCTAGTTCAACAATATTGGCGCCAACACCAGGAGTCATAACTTCCAAAAATCGCTGGTTAAATTTAAAATAAGAAGCTAACGAACGCTACTAAGCCTATTTAATATCTCCGTAATACACAATGTACTATGTTAAATAATGAAGAATACGTTAAAAATTAAAAAATACTTATCCCTTTACAGCAGCCAAATATCCACCTTCCGTATTGTTCTGCGATCCCAGTGCCCTCTGAATATTCTGCATCTCTAATACAAAGGGCATCTAATACATAATGCTGGATAGGGGTGAAACATGCCAATGCACAGTCAAATTTCCAATGCTCACAGGATTTAGAGAAAGCTTGTGAAGTTGGGATGTCATGAAGGTTGGACATTATACTCGGTATGAATATGCTCCTTTGATTCACAGTTCAGGCACATTGTCTCCTCAGCAGACATTTAGGAGTACTCAAATTTCTGAGACTTGCAACACTTACTAGTTGGAAATATAAGGATGGATATAATAATTTAAGTATCCTACTTTTACTGATGAAAGAAGGTTTGGTCTAGATAAATCAAGAATGACATTATTAGCAGGAACAAGTTCACTATTTTTTTTGGCATTATTCTTTTAATTTGTGTGGCTTTTTAGCAATGACAGAGATTGGTTTGGTTTGCTCCTCTGCTGCTTAAAACACAGTGCCCCCTTTATCTCCCCCCTCCACTTACCCCCTCATGTTATCATGCCACTTTGTCAAGAAACTTCCACTTTTTTTAAATGTAGGGGGTTGTATTATTTATTTTATACATAAATATTGTTTTAATATAAAAGGTTAAATACGTAATTAATGTTTTAATTTTTTTTCTAATGTGTCTAACTTAGGCAACAGTTTGAAGAAAAGAATCAAAAAGGATAGGATTGGAATAAATGACTGGAATATGTAAAATCAGAATGTACAATAAAATATAATTGTGCAATATATTTACATAGCCTCTATAAAATAGTATAACATAGCCTTTTACAAAAAACTAAAAAAATACAGGCAGTTCTTGCTTTACGAGTTTTTTTTCCAAGTATCAAGTATCAACAAAATCAAAAATATGAACATTAACTGCAAAAAAAAAGTATGTTAAACATTCATAAATACTGCATTCCAAACCACGTGCGTAGCTATACAATACAGTGTACCTCGCTTTACGATATTAATCAGTTCCAGAGACACCATCATATCATTAAAATATTATAATGTGAACCCAACAACACATTGTTTTTTGGTAATTCATTTCAAGATCTCAGAAGTTGAAATTTTCACTGTATAACTAAGCTATTTATCTCTCTAAAATGTCACTTTTAAGGTCACGAGCATGACCTTAAGGCCATATAAAAGGTCGTGAGCGTGGTTTGTAAATTGTATTAGTTACCAATTCAAATCATTAAAATGCATTACACTTTCATCGTTATCATATGTTTTGTTTTAAGAATCAATTTTGAATGTGTTTGTGATATTTTTCAAAAGCACATTTCTGTAGGTCACAACCATAAAACAATAAAAACAATTTGCACTTTCCGGTTTATTGGCTTTTCTGTTACTGCAAGCAATTATAAACAGGTAATAAACTCGATCTTCTTGCATTTGCGAAAATACCGATAGCTGGAATTGTGTGGTTTTTTATGTTATTATGGTGAAATGTGTTTCCCCTTTACTGAAATCTTCAATTGTATAAAAAAAACAAATTTTCAGAATCTTCCCTTCATTCCTTTTTTTTAAGCTTTGTAAATTTGTTACTCTACGCAAATCGTGTTAGTTGCAATTTGTGTGTGTGTGCTGTTAAAAAATGCTTATGCATGCAATCGTGAAATTTATAAGAGAAGATTATCTTGGAAACAAATACCTCTTGAAACATTTCTGAAGACGACGACTCCTTGTGCAACAAAACCAACGAGTGCCGAGGCAATAATGAGTGATCAGCGAGTGTACATTTAGTTGATGATGATGAAGAATAAACATTCTTTATCATTTTTATAAGTTTACTAACATTTTTGTAAGTCGTAAATAATTTCTCTATTATTATAATTTGTTTGATTTTACAAGCTACATTTTCATTTCTTTCGATAAATCAATCATTGTTTAAACATAAACTAATTAGCTAACTAATTTCATTGTTGAGAACATAACCCCTATTTTTAACCTTATGCCTATGGGAAATAAATTCCCGCTTTACGAGTTTTTGCTTTACGAGTGCGCGCTAGGAATGAATTAACTTGTAAAGTTGAGAACTTCCTGTATATTCAAATAATACACAGCCTTTTACAAAAAACTAAAAAAAATTCCAAAAAAAAAAAAAAAGTAAAAAAATACATAGCCTTTTATAAAAAACCTAAAACTTCTTTCATCGGGACCTTGTTGCAGCAAATGAATCAATGATCAGATTAAAATCTGTTTCCCAAGCAGTCTCGTTTACAATACTCAAAATAGAAAGTTCAGTGAGTCACTCCTATGACATTGTACTTCTAAGACAACTCTTAATTAGCTTCAGTCTTGAAAATGATCTCTCAGCTGTCGCAGTCGTCACAGGCATGTGGTGAATAAAACGTAAGCTGTACAAACCTCAGGGAAGCTGGCATACAAAGTTGAATTTTGACAAATAATGGCTTTAGCCAGTTGTCTGATATTTTCGGCATTGTTAATTTCTTTTCTCATAATTGAACGCAAGCTAGCCATTTGTTGAGGAAAAGAATCCACCAGATCCCTATTATATTGGCCATTTAAACATTCTGATAAGCAGTAAAGCTCATCGTCACTAATGCTGTCTAAAATTTTGTTCAAAACTTCAAATTTGTTCATTATTTGTCTGAAGTATTCAAAATGTTCTCTCATTCAGGAAATTAGAATGTCCAACACTTTAAAATAAACCTCTATTTTGAACTTCTTTTCACTATCTTTAATTCTTTCGTTTTGACTAAGTTCGTCAAAGTGTTTTTTTACTCAACGGAGTCTTCTTTTGAAACTTCGGATCAATTCCCCATGAAAGTGCAAGTTCTATACTTGAGTCCTTAATTTCTTGAAAAGGCTCCCTTAATTGTCTTAGCTCCTCATAAACATTGTTGAGGTAGGTTTCAGCATCTTTTATATCAACAGACTTTGACTGAAGGTACTAACTCAGTGGAGTTACGAAGGAAAATATTTTAGAAAACATTACAACTAAAGAAATAAAATTGAAATTCTCAAGTTGGCTTTTGAGACATTGGGCTTCTGCTTCTTCTTTGTGGTTTTTTGATTTTATGACATCTTTGTACCTAAATCAAACCATTGTCAAAGCTTTGTTTCTTGAAGTCCATCTTGTTCGGCACAACCGCTTGATATTCCGTGAAGGAATATCATTTTCATCAAGTAATCCCCACTGTTAATACTGGCATGAAAAAAGTTGTAGAAACACTCCAGGGTGTCAAAAAAAGCAGTGACTTCAGGAACCCTTCTTACAGCATCATTCATAACGAGATTAATATTGTGAGCTGCACGATGAACAAATTTTGTGTTTTCCTCTAGCTGCAAAATTTGTGCTTGTAGTCAGTTGTAAGCACCTGCCATAACACTTGCACCATCGTAGGCTTGTCCCCTGCACTTGTTTAGGTCTATACAGTGTTTTTCAAAAAAGTTAATAATATTATCTTTTACTTCAGATGCTGAATGGTCATGCACAGGGAAAAAACCCAGAAACAATTCTTTTACTTTCAGGTCAACTGTATTTCCTTTCTGATCAACCATAACTTTAGTGCACCAGAAAACAATGCTTAACTGGTCAACTTTGGTAATATCCGGAGTGGTGTCAAGTACTATTGAAAAAAATGAAGCGTCTCTGAGCTCATCCAACAATGTTTTTTTAACACGTTCCGAAATAAGATTAATGAGCTCATTCTGCACATCGTGACTCAAGTATTTGATTTCTCCTTCAGGTTTTTCTATGAGCTCCTCAGTGCTGGGTCATATGTTGCTAAAAGTCCAATCAAAAACAAAAAGTTGCCTCTTTCCACTTCACCTCCAACGTGTTCTGTGTGACCTCTAAATGCCAAATTTTGATGAGCAAGAAAAGGGGACACATTTATTAAATGATGAAGAACTTGCCTCCAAAAGTTTGCCTCTTTTCTTATTTGGGACTCTAGTGTGAATCATCACAGTTGAATCATCAACTGTGTTCCCTCTTTTCCAAGAATCGTAGACAGCACATGACTCAAGGTGAAATGTTGATAATTCAAGCATATTTATTTTCTTACTCAGACCTCTCCAGTCATTTATACGATCAATCCAAACATAAGAACTCAATTTTCTCATATCAGCGAACAACCAGCAAGGTTCACAATAACATCAATTCGGAGAGTAACAGTGCCAGGTTCTTTGAAGCTCTACCCCGGCTTTAGATTTAATTGTATAGTAGTAATCACTAAAAGAACGTCTCTCACTAGTTTCACAGCAGGAAAAGGGCATTTCAGTCGACATGGCCCACACTCTATGATAAATTTTTTTATTCTTGAATTTTCTAGGTTTTTATGATAGTGTCCTCGATCACTCGGATATTTTTCATTTGCTACAACACGTGAACATTCTTTTACTTCTTCCTCCTCAGGTGATTCTCCTTGAAATCAAACTTGTCAAGTGTAGCAGATGAGCCTGGAACGTTAATACCTTTGCCATCGCTGAAAGAACTTGCTGATGTGATGGTAGCTGTTTTGGCAGAATTGTCAAACAAGGATGCAGTTGTGGTTGTTGCAGTAGAAACAGTGGTATCAAGTGAATCGGTCTTGGTTTCAAAAATAACGGCAGTTGTTAATCTTTCTGAAGATCCACTGACATCGTTTTTTACGAAAAACCCGCTAATTTTTTGAAGTTTTGCAGTTTGTTCATCTTTTTCTCTCTTGCAAAACTTGGCCCCACTGAGTTCCTTTTATCTGACATTTTCTTATTGGGTGAACAAATGTTTTCTATGCACAATATCATACAATAATAATTGCATAAGCAATAATAAATTAATGATGTTAAATATCCACGACTGTATAAAAACTAAAAGATAACTGTCCACAATAGTCAATCATAACAGCTAGTAATATTTACATAAATTCACATGAAAGAAGAAACCAAAGAAGAAAAACTCGTTTGTACAAAAATACAGCACACAAAGAAAATAACTTATCACTATTCAAAACTGAACTGAAGTGAACTGTTCCCGCACGACGGTCTGTCTTATATAGTCCTCTTGGCCCGATCTAGAACAGTCTGCGGCTCCGCACCAGCTCTAAAAACTAGCACCCCTACAAACGTTCTTAACATTGCATTGCACTCCCAAATCCCTCCAAACCTCCTGCACCTCCTGCAGCAGTTGCTGGGGGTGTGGGTCCACAGCTCCACCACTGCTTTTTAGTCATCTGATAAACAATGGAATACACTTCCCACCCATTCATAAGGTCCCATCGGTGGCATAATTGTGGAGTTAAACCCTCATCTGTTCCATCACTTTGAAGCAGAGTTGGTCTTTGTTTTAAAAATAGTTTAGAAAATGCATGTATTATCACATCCACCAAGGGAGATATTAACCAAGCAGTGGTCGCACTCAAAGTATTTGAAATGGGGATTGCACGAGGACCTGAAAGGTAGACAACTTTGTTTTTTAACTACATAAAAAAAAATTTCTTTTTTTTTTTTGAATTCTTCTTGCAGTTTACCAATATATCATCTTTTCACATTATTTAAAAAAATAATAATAAATAAATACATATTATTCTTAAAATGGTACAAAAAAAAAAAAAAAAGTCATAAAATGTAAGCATGAAATTAACAGTCACTTCCATTTTTCAATGCAGAAAACAATTAAGAGTACAAAATTTGAAAATGATGCATGTACATGTATTTTTGCTCACATTTACATATGTAAGCAGAAATTTGCAAAAACTTTTATTAATTCTGCTGAAAATATAAAAATACATTACGATCATAAAATATAAACATGGACCTAATACTCACTTCCATATTTCATTGTAGAAAACTATTAAGAACATATTTCATTACACATATGCACATTTTTCTGTTTATACCAATCTGCTTGCAGAAGTCATTAGGCACCAATATGTATTCAGCAATATTTCTTTATTCAAAATATTTTAATATCTAAAGATTGAATAGTTTTATATATAAAAAAAGCTGAAAACTAAAGTACTTATTATTCATTTGGTTTACAAAGCTGTCAACAAAAATTATTACAATAAGGGTTGCAAAGAACAATATGGAAAAACACAAATTTCACATTAGACACTTGCAAAAACAAAACTCCTCAACAGAGCAGAACCAGCTACTGCAGCAGTTTTCAAAAGTGTGGAGGAATATAGAGGGAATACGCTCCTTCCATACTCCTCCACACTTTGAAAACCACTGTGCTCCTTCTGAGGTATACTCCGTCAAAAAATTCATCAATGAAATGTAAATTGCACACAAGTAAATATTTGTTTGAAAGAAGGAACCAGCTATCATCTGTCAGTTGCAATATGCGGCTTTCAGTTATAAACTTTGTAAACAGCATGACATCCTTTTAAAGGCTAAGAAATCGCATATAGAATAACAAAAACTACAAAAGACATGAAATTGGTGTGTGATCTTAAGAAACTGATAATATTCGAAATTTTATTTTTTTAAGTATATGAAGTACTGTTGTTAATTTTTTCATTTTAAAATATGATGTCAGTTTTTAAACACTACAGTAACGATGCATTTGTCATTTAAAATTTTAAACCCATTTCAACTGTTAGTGGCAAAATAGTAAAAAAAAAAAAAAAAAAAAAAAAAAATGCATAAAAATGAAATCTGCTTGCAATAAAATGGCATATCTAATATTTTGTGTCTTTTAGTCATTGTGCATTGATATTAAATTAAAAATGGGTAAATTTTATTTTGGCTCTAATGAATTATCTACTGACACCCATATTATATCAAGTATTTAAATGTGCATTAATACACATTTAAATACTTAATGATTGTTGGAAACAGTACCAATAACTGAGAAGGCAAAATTTCAAATCCCTCCACAACACCAAGATTCTAGTTTTCTAGTGGTCCCATTTGGAAATGAGATATTAAAGAAGGTATAAGGGATATTTCAGAAGAACTTTACCAAATGATCAAGAGTGAGAAGAGACTCAATGTTTGCACCTGTTGGTATCAACCAGTAAGTTGCACCTGTTGGTATCAACCAGTAAGTTGATACTGACAGGTGTAAACCATTTTTGGGAAGCCACGTACAGTTGCTAAACGTTTCTAAATACTGTACAGAAATGTTACAAGTTGCCTATGAATGATTTGTTAGTAAATGCAAGGTGAGAAAAGTTGGATTTTCCAATTCAGGTACATCTGTTTGTTTTCATTCTCTTTTGATTTGAAGTGTTGAAATCAGGTTGTTGAAAATCCATCTTTGCTTAGATTCAGTCTTAATCACTGCTTTTTTTGTAAAAAAAAGATGCCAGTACTGATTCTTTGCTATCAGGAAAAATTTAAAATTAAAAGGATATGAAAAGTACTCTAATTTTTTTTTTCTTCTAATATTTTTACATTAGTAGTAATGTTTTTAGAATAAGGACAACAAATTAAGTATATTAACACAGTTTTATTAAGCATAAATTTATTATTGAAGTATATAAAAAATAAGTAAAACATAATAACATAAGTAAAAATAATTTCATAATAAAGTTTTTGTAGAATATTCCAAATTTTCATTAAGTTCTCATCAGACACCCTATGCCGACTTCTTTTCTTTCTCTTTGTGTGTCGGTTGCTGAACGTTTCTGAAGCAGCCATGAATCGACATATTTTGCTGGATCAAAGCGGGTCAGCAGTGGGCCTACAGTTTTAAGAAACAGTAGTGAAGAAACTGTTTTTGACATAAACGAAGCGCTTGTTGGGCTGGCGATCAGATTTATTTGTGAAAATCCTCGTTCACATTCACTCGATGAAATTGGTATTGTACTCAGAGCTTTCATCAAATACTTCAATTCTTCCGAAACCTTCTTATGAATTAGGTATCCCCGAAATCCGCAAATTGCATTTAACTGTAACCTAATTGACAATTTTCTAACTTCATTTTCACCAAATGCCAACAATTCATGTTTAGAAGGATTAATACCTTCATTGTCCTAGTTTTCCTTCTCTCGTCATCGGTATTGTTACTAGTTCTTAAATTTGAATTTTTTTTTTTCTTTTTTTTTTTTTTTTTTGAAACTGTCAAAATTAACAGTGTCGTTCAGATATTCAGGTATTGTGACCATGTAAACAGAGATAGGGAAAATTTATTGAAAAATGTGGATAACGCACTTTCACGAAACTACAGATGATTATTTGTCTGGGTAAAAGAAAATCACTTTTCTAATTCTCGAACGGGGCACTTACAGTGGATTCACAGAGGTGTCCAACCTACTGCCTGCAAGGAAAGTGAACTAAAACAGCAATTTAAATTTTGTTAATTATCAAAAAAATTTCCTCATTAGATATTTTGTTCAGTAAATGTAATTGTGTATTGTGCTTAATAAATGTTTCGAATATTTTCAAATTTTGAATTGAAATTTTTGAATTGAAATTCAATTTTTGAATTGAATATGACATTTTTGAATATGGCTCCTGTATGGGAAAAGGTTGGACACCACTGCAGTAGAAGGTGGGCCAGAGACCATTGGGAATACACCTTGATCTGCTCACTCTTGACCAGGACGACTTCTCTGTATGTGGGACAGGTGGTCGGATAGGTTTTACCAGGCACCACTAAGTTGTAGAATGGTAATCCCTTTAACTCTCTAATTTGCACAGCAGCACTAATTGCCTAAATTGCCTGAAGGCCAGAAATGCGAATACAGTGCGTACCAAATTAATTCTCTCCTAACCCATTCACTATATAAAAATTTTCTTCGCTCAACAGAAAAGATTTTAAATGTAACTTCCAAGGGGATTTCAAAATAATTCGCTATAAAAGGACTTTGTTAAACAGATGTCCGACTGAGTAATTTAGAATTATAAAAATGGTTATACATTTTTATAGAGAAAATATCTTAACAATAGACAGCAAAAAATGCAAATTTAGTTAAATAAATTTAAGCTTATTTGAATAGTAGGTAAACATGTGAAAAAAAATTTATGGAATATTACAAATATTACAAATAGGGGCTTAGAGGGGAACAGGTATCCTGTGTGTTATCAGACACTCAGCCTAAAACACTGATGGATCCAATATCTCTCTATTACAGAAGATTTAGGAGAAGTCTGGTTGGCCTGCCTCCCTAAAATCCACTCATGCACACCTTCTCGATGGTAAGCCCTATTATGTCACTTAGGTGGCAACGAACGTGTAGAGTAGTTCTCTTCAAGACGCCTGGTCAGCGTGAAGAGGAAAAGACCAAACCCTCCAGCATGAGAGCACAACAATACAAATGGCCCTCAGTCCCCAGCAGCTTTCACTCTCCCTCTTACGGCAGCGAGAGGATCAGAGTGGAAGCAGAGGGTGCTAAGAATCTCTGGATACGACCAGGCTGCCATGCACGGAAACTGAACTTGGCCTGTTATAACGTACGATCACTCATCAGTGAAGACAGGATATTAGAGCTGGAAAAGGAATTAGAAAATGTGAATTGGAATATCATCGGTTTGGCTGAAACAAGAAGAAGAAATGAATCACTTATAAGTTTATCAAGTGGAAATCTGCTGTACACCAATGGAAACAGTGAAAGGAGTGAAGGTGGAGTTGGATTTCTGGTCGATAAAGATTTTAAAAACAACATTTTGGAATTCAAAAGTACATCACCAAGGGTGTCAAGGCTAATACTCAAGATTTCTAAGAGGTACAAGCTAAAGATTATAATGATTTATGCACCAACATCGAGCCATGATGATGAAGAGGTTGAAGAAATGTACACCGAAATTGAGAGTCTTCTAGATGAGCAGAAAACCCACTACACTATTATTATGGGGGACTTCAATGCTAAGGTTGGAAAAAGGCAAAACAGCGCAGAAAGAGGAACTATAGGAAATTTTGGAATTGGTGAAAGAAATAAAAGAGGTGAAAGACTTGTGGAATTTGCAGAATCTCAAGGACTGTCAGTAATGAACACCCTTTTTAATGTTCACCCTTTTTTCAAGAAAAGGGTGAACATAAAGTGGACATGGAAGAGCCCAAATGGATTAACAGCTAATGAAATTGACTTCATTCTCACTAACAGAAGACATATTGTGAATGATGTTACCATCCTGAACAAGTTAAATGTTGGAAGTGATCACAGAATGGTAAGATGTACACTTGATATAGATGTAGGAAAGGAAAGGAAAAAACTGACTCTAGTAAATAATACAAAGGCCTTTGAGATAACAGAGGAGGAGAAAAAGCAGTATGTACTGGAACTTAAAAACAAGTTTGAGCTTCTGCAGACTGCTCAGGACCAAGATATCGACGAGGAATATTACAACTTCCTGAAAGTGATAAAGCCCAAGAAACCTATAGGGAAACAGAAATCCAAAGAAGAAAAAATTAGTCAAGAAACACTTGTCATGATGAACCAAAGACGACAAATGAAGAACAAGAAAAACACTGACAGGGAGAAAATTGAGTTATGCAAAGACATTAGAAAGAGACTCAGAGAGGACATAAGAAGATTTAACACAAGAAAAGTAGAACAAGCATTAAGGGAAAACAAAGGATTTAAATCAGCAGCCATGAGCAGTAATACAGAAAGACAAATGATACTGAAACTGAAGAATAGCTATGGTGTACTTATAAACAGCAGAGAAGGCATAATTCAAATAGCAGAAGACTACTATAGAGAATTATACAAGGAGCGAGGGAAAGATACCAGCAGCGGGGAAGAAGGATTGCAAAGTAGCAACACATACGACATACCCGATATCCTTCCTGATGAGGTAGAACAAGCATTGAAGAAAATGAAGAATCAGAAAGCCCCAGGTGAAGATGAAGTTACTGTAGAGTTATTAAAATTGGGAGGAAGAGACATAACACAAAAACTGGCAAGGCTCTTCACAAAGTGCATTATAAAAAAGGTGTGACGCCTAAGCAGTGGAATAATGCAATCATAGTTTTGCTGCATAAGAAAGGAGATAAATCAGAAATTGGAAATTATAGACCAATTAGCTTGTTATCCCACATCTACAAGTTGTTCACAAGGGTCATTACTAACAGATTAGAAAGAATACTTTATGAGAATCAACCGAAAGAGCAAGCAGGCTTTAGGACAGGATTCTCAACTATGGATCACCTTCACGTAATATCACAACTAATGGAGAAAGCAAATGAATATAAAACACCATTATGCCTGGCATTTGTGGATTATGAAAAGGCATTTGATTCCATACAGCATAAGGCAATGTTTCTGGCACTGGAAAGACAAGGCATAGATACCCCACATATTATGATTTTGAAGAAAATATATATGAGAATACTATCTTCTTTATTAGACTAGACAAAGACAGTAGCAAATTTAAAATCGAGAAAGGAGTTCGACAAGGAGACACAATATCTCCAAAGCTGTTTACTGCTGCTCTTGAGGAAGCTTTCAGAAGATTAGACTGGTCGCAGAAAAGAGTCAATGTGAACGGAGAGTACCTAAACCTTTTACGATTTGCAGATGACATTGTGGTTATAAGCCACGATCCCAAAGAATTAGAGGAAAATCTTAATCAGTTATGCACAGTTAGTAAGGATTTTGGACTAAAGATGAATATGGCTAAAACAAAAGTAATGATGAACAAGTATGACACGGAAAGGGAAATAATGATTGAAGGAGCAGTAATTGAAAAGGTGGAGTCCTTTACTTATCTGGGACAAGTTATTAGCTGTAATAATGATAAATGGCTGGAAGTCAAGAGAAGAATAAATTTTGGATGGATAGCATTCAGGAAATATAGTCACATACTGAAGAGCAATATCCCAGTTTGTCTGAAATGTAAAATAATGAACCAATGTATACTCCCCCACCATGACTTATGGAAGTGAAACTTGGGCACTCTCCAAAAGAATGGAAGAGAAGCTGAGAACTACACAGTGAAGTATGGAACGAATTATATTGGGAATCACACTGTTAGATAAGAAGAGAAACACATGGATTAGGCAGCAAACTCAAGTAAAGGACATTCTTATCAAAACTAAAGAACTAAAATGGTCTTGGGCAGGACACATAGCTCGAAGACATGATGACAGATGGACTAAGAAAATAACAGAATGGTACCCAAGAGGAGCTAGAAGAAAACCTGGAAGACAAAGGCGGAGATGGATAGATGAAATTCATGAGTTTTTGGGTAGTAAATGGATGGCCAGTGCTCAAAACAGAAGGAACTGGAAAGTTGCTGGAGAGGCCTTCATCCTGCAGTGGATTGAAAATGGCTGATGACGATGACAAAGCTTGAAGTGCATTGCATCTAAATGTCACATGTCACTATTAATAAAGGTGCCGGTACGCCATACTGTTGCATGCCGTCCCAAAAAAAGCACTGGTCTTAATACGCGGAAAGTTTTTGTTTTCCATGATTTGCTCCTATTAGCCCTGGAAGAGAGGCAGGAGTAGTGCCATTAGGTGATGAAACAGCTGGATGAGCCTGGTTAGTACTATTAGAAAATAAAACAGGAAACTGCATTTCCTTCCTGGGCCTCTACCTATTTCTTGTAGTACTAAATGGCTACTCTACATTATGAAATAAGGAAAACAGTAGTTAAAACTAAAAAGAATCTATTTGTATTTTAAGAACTCCAGTAAGACAGCACTTTAAGGAACTCAATTTCATTGAGTTCCTTAAAGTCTGCTTGGTACAGAAATGCTTGGTACTTCTGCCACATATTTATTAATATAACTGATTAATGTCAAAGTGCATTAACATTGCCTAGTCATTTAAACTGACGAGGCTACTAGAGACGGTCGTGTTCAAAGCCGGTAAGTGGATTTTTCTTATTTATTGATTTGAAATTATTGTTTTTCTAAAACTTTTGATTTAAATTTAGTAGTATAACATTATTTTGTGATTTTCTGATTAATTTGGTGTATTTATTCTTTACTCGGCCTTGTAATTGCATAAAAGTATCGGTAAAGGTTTCCACGTGTTTCAACTCCGCTACCGTTCGTAATTTTCCCGCCTTTGTGATACGATAGTTATATACCGTACTAGATAGCGTTAGTTGAACTTCGTTAGCAGTTAAATTGTACGTTTAAATAAATACATATAACGACTTAGATTACAAACGTAATATAATTAATAACATAACATAATTAATTATAATTAATTAATAAATTAATAGAATCATGACTCAGACCAGAGCAGCAAAGCAAAAGGCTCAAGCTAATGGAAGTGCTGTGGCTCAGAGCAGAACTGAGGGGGGCAGTTGTCCTCTGACTCACAGCCTTATAAAATGCACTGTTTGCTTGATGTTTGCAGAGCAATCGGGTACGGGACATGATACTGCCAAGGGGGATGTCTTTGTGTGTGCGCGATGCAAGGAGTGTATCGATATCAGGCAACAACTTGGCGTTCTTGTGGGCCTATATGAGAGCTTGAAGGACAGGGTGGATGTCCTCGAAGAAACTAAGTTGAGGGGCCCATCAAGCTCTCAGCTGCCCACATCAACGCCAGAGCTTGCACTTGGGCATCGCAGGACACAGAGACAACCCCCAAGGCAGAATGCGTTGGTCCCGAAGGAACTAGTAGTTGTTGGTGACTCTATTGTCAGGGAAACGGGGAACATGCTTTGTAAAAAAGATAGGTGGAACAGGACCAGGGTATGTCTGCCAGGGGCAAAGGTTGATGACGTTGTAGAGCGAATATCATCTTTTAAGGGCACAAAAGGTGATATAGTTGTACACGTTGGCACTAATAATATTAAGAGTAGGAGACCGGCAGAATTACTTAACAAGTACAGGTCACTGTTCAACAAAAGCCGAGAATTAGGGTTGAATTTGAAAGTGTCTGAAATTCTGCCAGACACGATAGGAGGGAGTATATGATGAGAGCCTTGTCGATCAATTCGGCCCTGGAAAGATTGTGCAAGGCTCAAGGGGTAGAATTTTTTTCAGCCTGGACTGTACTTGTTAACAGGAGAGATTGCTTCTACAGGGATGGGATACACTTAAATAGAAAGGGTGCAAGAATATTTGCTGATGCTATCGAGGCAGTGTTAGGTGGGTCGGAAAACTGCTAGCTTGGGGGGAGACAAAGACCAATAGATTTACAGTAGCCACTGGCAGAGGTGAAAGAGATTCTTGCACTGCTTCTATTAGAATGAGCAGAAGCCTGAAAAACAAGATGCATGGTATTTCAGAGACTGCTGGGAGCCATTGCGGTACAAGTAAACACATGGGTTGTGTTAGGGTAGCTAAGAATAGAAACAGGTGCAGGTATACTTGCGTGCACACCAATGCTAGGAGTTTAGTAAATAAATTTGATGAATTTGAGGTATTGCTCAAAACATCAAAGGCAGATATTGTTGGGATATCAGAGACGTGGTGTCACACAGATATAAGGGATGCAGAACTGCAATTTGGGGAGTACAACGTCTACAGAAAGGATAGACAGGATAGGAAGGGGGGAGGGGTTATGCTATTAGTTAAGAAACACATAAAAACCAAGGAAGTGAAGCCAGTCGACATCGCCGGACAGTGCAGTGTTGAGTCAGTTTGGTGTGACATAAGCATTGGGAGATCAAAATTGAGAGTAGGAGTGTGCTATAGGCCTAATGACTCTGATGAGTATAATAAGGAACTGTACAGGGAAATAGAGTGGGCCAGTAAATCAGAGAGTCTTATAATGGGAGATTTTAATTTCACTGGAATTTGGGGGCTGGTTACTCACACACTAGCAGGGCTTTTGTGGATTTATTGGATGATTGTTTTCTACTTCAGCATGTTCGGGAGGCAACAAGAGGGAGTAATACTCTTGATTTGATTATCAGCAGTGATTCTTCATGCATTAAGAATCTGCAGATAAATGAACCACTAGGTGGCAGTGATCACAGCGTGCTGAAGTGGGATTTACTCAAAGAGGTAACTACCGTTAGGGGTAAAGGGAAGGGTTATTGCTTCCGTAAAGGCGACTACGATGGACTGAGACAGTATTTAAATTCTATACAGTGGGACCAACTGATGATATTACCAACAGCAAATTCAAAATGGGAAGCATTCAAAGAACTTATCTTGGAAGCTACTAGGCTTTACATACCAACTAAGAAATATTGTTCAAGGTTTAGGCCAAAATGGATGTCAGATGAACTAATGAGGCATATGGCAGAGAAGAAAAATGCATGGGATACTTACAAATTAACACATGACACAGAAGCCTATGATAGATACAAGTTGATATGCAACCAAGTTACAAAGGAGGTTGGGCAGGCGAAGGCAGATTATGAGAAATCCTTGGCAAGGGATGCAAAGAAAAACAGTAAAGAGTTCTTTACTTATGTAAACTCTAGAAGGAAGGGGATGAATCAGATTGGTCCACTTGATATTGATGGGTCAACTGTTGATGATCCTGCTCAGGTAGCTAACAAACTAAATGAATATTTTGCATCGACATTCACACATGAGGAGCTATTCAGCAAGGGGAATGCCAGAGGTGTATTCAACTCTAGCAGTAAGCTACAGAATCTTGAAATAACTGGGAGTAAAGTGGAGGAGAAACTGTTGAAGATAAACACAAGAAAGGCACCCAGGGTGGATGGGATCTATCAAGTTATATTAAAGGAGGCAGCAAAGGAAGTAAGCAAACCCTTAGCCATAATTATGAGAGCTTCCTTGGACTCAGGGGAGGTACCCATAGACTGGAAATGTGCAAATGTGACCCCAATTCACAGAAAGAATGGGAAATGCCTGACTTTTGCACATAAATCCCTCTAATTGAACATAAAAGTTACATACAGCTTGAAACTATTTAGCACTGAACCCACATGGAGAAATACATATATTAAAAACTGGGTATACTGTTATGCTGTTGGTAAAAGACACACTTCTAATGCAGGGTGGGCTGCAAAAAAAATGCAGTGAAACACGTTCATGACACACGCAGAAGGAGAACCAACTCCAATGGCAGGAATTTGTGCAATAAGCCCACAACAGTATGCTACCAGTGGGCACTGAGGGAAACACAGCTCTAGCAATATGGTGAGAGAATGAGCTCCAACAACAGTAAAATTCAGTTATATTCAGTAATTTACACACATTTAGTGAATGCAAGAGCACCTTCAATAAATAAAAAGAAATGTCATTAAATGAATACACATACTAGCCTATAAAATTAAATGAAAAAATAGCAAATTTTCATTAGAGCTCCATTAAATTTTGTTATAATGATGTTTGCTGCAGTTGGCTACAGCAGTTTTTTTTCAAATTAGACAAGTTGTGGGACCCAATCCAGACTTTGAATTTCGCTGGAAATATTTCAAATTATCCAAACTGAAATGCATATGAAGCCCTATATTATTAGTTTAGTTTTGGGTTAGCATGTCCTCCACAACAGCATAGTGGGTTTTGGTTAAGTAGGTCCTCCATGAGTAGTTATAGCAATTTTACCACTTGATGCTCTTCAGAGAAGTCCAGATTAAAATCCTGTTGAAAGATGAAAGAAATATTTAAAGGCCTCTTCAGTCAGCACTGGGAATGGTTAGCCTATCAAAAATGGACGAAGTTAGCCTTATTTCCCCATGAGTTAATCCAAGTTTTTCAAACCCAGAGAAAATGCAAAATGGCCCATGAATAAGAGCACAATATGGCCTTAAATTGCTAATACTCTGTGTAAATAATAATAATAGTCCCATCATACAGTGAGTTTTAATAAAATGGTTTTTTGGTTAATTCTACTTATGATTTTGTCTTGAAAAAAAGATATTGAGAATGTGAGAATTATTATTATCTACAAAAACAGGATAACTAAATGAGAAACCATTAAAATGCAAATAACTTTGAGTAAAGGAGAGAAGACATGAAATTTACAAGTAATATTCTTTATTATGTGTTGCCATGTGTTCAGTTTCACTATGTATGGGTATACATGAACTGTCACAAAAATCGTCATTTAAAACTACATGATTTTTGTAGGAAATTTCAACATTGTTATGCACCATTTAAAATCTCCCTCAGCATTTCCAATATCACTGCAGAAAGTATTTTCAAACATACTTCATCATGCTCAGTCTAGTTGTGCTTACAAAGGTGACTTCTTTTTTTTTTTTTTTTTTGAGCCAAAATAGGTAACATTATGGAAGAAAGAATGCTACTTGTAAATTTCATGTCTCTTGAACTCATTTACTTGAATTTACAAGATGTTACTATTAAATAACAACTGTTGCAATAAAATAAATATAATGGAGTATTTCATACTTTACAAGTTATACCCTTCAGGATAACTGCCTTGGGCTTGCAGTCACTGTTCCATACATTTCTTCCAAGCACAGAAACATTTTTGGAAGTCATCTTCTGCAAGCCCTTTTAGTACTTTGGTCATTTTTTTCTGAATATCTTCAATGGACTGAAAATGGGTTCCCTTAAGTATGCTTTTCAGTTTAAGGAAGAGAAAAGTCACAAGAGGCCAGGTCTGGCAAGAAGGGTGCATGTTCACGAACAGGAATCTGTTTTCTGGCCAGAAACTGGTGAACAGAGAGCACATTGTGTACTGGGTGCACTGTCCTGATTAAGCATCCATCCTTCAGCAATTCAGGTCTCTTCGAATTTTTTTCACACAGTCTTGGCAGAAGTAGTAAGTCTGATTTGGTGGGACATATTCAGCCATAATAATTCCTTTAATATTGAAGAAAACAAGAAGCATGATTTTCATTTTTTATTTTGGCATTCTTGCTAATTTTTGGTCTTGGGGACTATTTTTTCTTCCACTGCATTGACTGTCTTTTAGTTTCAGAGTCATATTGGAAAATTAACTTTCATCGCAAGCAATTACAGTACTCAGAAAGTCTGGATCTTCTTCAATTTTTCTCAAAACATCTTCACAAACCTGGTTTTCACATTCTTTGATTTCCATTCATGGATACTGGTGGCCTGGTTATTCATAATTTTCCACATTCTCTCTTCCCTCACAAAATATTTTATGCCATTCAAGCATGTGAGCTCTTGACTTAGTATCTTCCCCATACATTTGATGTAACAACTCATAACTTTCAGTTGGTGTTTTCTTTAGTTCTGTTAAAAAATTTAAGTTTTCTTTATTTGATTCTTGCAAAAACTGCAAGAACTGCAAAAATACAAGGTAATGAAAACCTGTCTCACTGCAAAGCGAATGAGCATGTTTGAATGTGATGACAGAAAACTAAAGAAAGGTCAACTGCTGTGCCTTTGTTTCACAGGTGGCACTTTGGTGTGTAGTGGCTGCATACACAGTCTTGTTATTTAATAGCTACTTCTCATATTTGCATTTTCATGGGCCGTCATTTAAAATGATTATTTTGTATATCAGTTGTCAGATATCTAGTAGTAATGGCAAATGGTACAAGAAAGCAAGCTTATATAGCGTCACACACACACACACACACTTCACTGTTCCAAGTGAAGTGTGTGTGTGAATTTTCTAGTTCTACCTTAAATTTATTCAACCATCCACTTCCACAATAACAGATGGGAGCATCTATTCCAACAATCAAGAAAACTTCAGCACATCTATCCTGCAACCATTCTTCCTCAACTTAAATTTATGCCTCCTCATATGTGTAGTCTCAGCAACAGGAAAAATGCCATTCACATTCAGCTTACTCAATCCATTCAGGGCCTTAAAACAGCTCAATCAAATCACCCTGAACATGTCTAATGACCAGACGCTGCAATTTGCAGTTTGAAGCCTTTCTAGGTAAGAACACCCTTTTGTTCCCTTAACCAATCTAGTTGCCCTTCTTTGCATTGCTCCAGCAGATCTACATCCTTCCTAAAGTGCAGCCTCAAGACCTGCATACAAAACTCTAGATTGCTGCCTGATCATGGCCTTGTAAAGGGATAATCACCTCCTTACTAGCCAAGTTTCTGTATATCACTGACAAAACCCCATGAACTGTTTTGGCAGCATGTCTCCACTGCTCAGAGAATTTCATATCTGACTGCATAATTACCCTCGGGTATTTTTTATTTTCTGCTAACCTGAGTGTAGTTCCACACAGTTGATAAGAAGTTACTCTGAGATTACAACTACCCACATGCAGTACCCCTTCAACTACCATTTCTCAGCCCACGGACCTAATTTTTCTAAATCTTGTTGCAGTAGCACGTCATTACTGTCATTTACAACCCTGCCAACCTTTGTATCATCTGCAAACTTTGACATTAAATCTGATACACCTTCATCAATATCATTAATAAATATACAAAACAACAATGGGCACTGAGGAACTACACTGATAACATTAGCCCACAAAGAGCAATGCTCATTGATAACCACTGTCTGTTTCCTTCCACTTCTTTCTTTTCTGTTTTCTTTTATCAATAGCAGTAACTTGCCCTTAATGCCACAGTGCTCCAGTTTATACATCAAATCTTTTATGTGAAACAGTATCAAAAGCCGTCCTGAAATGCAAGTATATGATAAAATTATTTTTTTCATCCAGTTCCTTGGTTACTGCATCATAAGTAACCTATCAGATTGGTTAGCCAAGACTGCCCCTTAACAAATCCATGTTGCGACTGCAGTACAATTTCATTTCTGTCCAGATGATCCTACATTACCTCTTTAACCAGTGACTGCATTATTTTCCCTGTAACAGATGTTAAGCTGACGGGTCTATAATTACGCATGTCACCCTTTGATTCCCCTTTATGAATTGGGAATACATTCGCACATCTCCCCTGAATCCAAGGATGCTCTCATAATTATGGCTAAGGGTTTGCTCACCTCCTTTGCTTCCTCCCTTAATATGACTGGTTAGATCACATCCACCCCAGGTGCCTTTCTTATGTTCAACTTTTACAATTTCTCCTCCACTTTGCTTTCAGTTATTACAAAATAATTAAGCACCCTGCTACAATTTGATAACCTTCTGTCATTTTTAAACCTTAACTCCTCATGTGTGAATGTAGATGCAAAATATTCATTCAGTTTGTTTGCTATCTGAGCAGGATCATCAACAGTCAAACCATCGATATCAAGCGGACCAATCAGATTCATCCCCTTCCTTTTAGTGTTTATATAAGTAAAGAAATCCTTGCTGTTTTTCTTAGCATCCTTTGCCAAAGATTTCTCGTAATCTGCCTTCGCCTGCCTAACCTCCTTTGTGACCTGATTACAGACTGGCTTATATCTGCCATAGGTTTCTGAGTCGCTTGATAATTTATATGCATTTTTCTTCTCTGTCATGAGTCTCATTAGTTTATTTGATAACCATTTAGGCCTAAACCCTTGAACAATATTTCTTAATAGGTATGAAACTTTTAGTAGCTTCCACGATTAATTCCTTGAATGCCTCCCATTTAGAATCTACTGTTGGTAACATCGTCAGTTGATCCCACTGTACAGAATTTAAAAACTGTCTGAGACCACTGTACTCACCTTTATGGAAGAAAAAACCCTTTCCTTTACCCCCTGATGGTAATTACATGTTTAAGCAAATCCCACATCAGTACACTGATCACTGCCACCTAGTGGTTCCTTTATCTGCAAATTCTTAATACACGAATAATCACTGCTGATAACCAAATCAAGAGTATTACCCTCTCTGGTTGCCTTTCGAACATGCTACTGCAGAAAACAATCATCCAATAAATCCACAAAAGTCTTACTAGTGTGTGAGTGATCAACCCCAAAGTTCCAGTCAATATCTGGGAAGTTAAAATCCCAAATTATAAGACATTCTGATTTACTAGCCCACTCTATTTCTCTGTACAATTGTTCATTGTACTCATTCGAGTCATTAGGCCTATAACACTCTCCTACTCTTATTTTTGCTTTCGCAATACTTATGTCACACCAAACTGACTCAACAGTGCACTGTTCATCTATATCAACTGGATGAACTTCTTTTGATTTTATGTTTTTCTTAATTAACAGCATGACACCTCCTCCCTTCTTATGCTGTCTATCCTTTCTGTACACATTGTACTCCCCAAATTCCAATTCTGCATTCCTAATATCAGTGTGACACCACGTCTCTGCTATCCCAACAATATCAGCCTTTGATGTCTTGACCAACACTTCAAATTCATCAAATTTATTTACTATACTTCTAGCATTGGTATACATGCACCTATTAACTATTCCTAGTTACCCTGACACATCCCCTATACCCACCCGTTTCATTATGACTGCCATCAGTCCCTGAAACCCCCAGCACCCCTCGCTCCAGGTCACTACTTATTCTAATAGAAGTTGTGCAAAAATCACCTTCACCTCTGCCTGCAGCTACTTTTAACCTTTTAGTCTGTGAATCCCCCCCCCCAAGCTAGCAGTTTTCCGACCCACCTAACACTGCCTCAATAGCATCAGCAAATATTCTTGCACCCTTTCTATTTAAGTATATATCATTCCTCCATTCCTCCAGTCCAACTTTCCTAACAGTGAGGTAATTTTCCTTGGTGATTTTAACTTTCACAACTCCAGCTGGCTTCCGTTTTCTAGTCACACCGACCCAGCAGGTCGAGATGCTGAGGCTTTTGCAATTACTAATGACCTAGCACAGACTGTTCATTTACCTACAAGAATACCGGACAATCCTAATCATACAGCCAATACGCTTGATCTTTTTCTCACAAACAACCCTTCTAAGTACAAGGTTGAAGTGAGAGGTCCTTTAGGCACTTCAGATCACAACTTGGTGATTGTCTCTTCTCCAATGGAACCTGTATCTCATGGCTATTCCCAACCTCGTATTGTTTGGCATTACAAGAATGCAAAATGGGATGACCTGCGAGACTTCTTTTCTTCTTTTCCTTGGTCTGATTACTGTTTCAAAACTTCTGATGTCAAAGTTTGCTCAGATCGTATCAGTGAAATTATTCTTGCAGGAATGGAATCCTTTATCCCACACTCCACTTTAAAATCTCGTCCTTTATGTAAACCTTGGTTTTCCAATAAATGTGCTAAGGCTGTCCAAGAGAAGAACATTGCATATCGTAATTGGCTTGTTTCTAATTCTTCAGTTTCATTTTCTGCATACACCAAAGCTTGCAACAATTGTAAAGCAGTTATTAATCAGTCCAAACTAGAGTTTGAACAGGCTAAGAGTAGAAAACTTGCTTCTTGCCCTAATGGTAGCCGAGCATTCTGGTCTCTTGCCAAAGCTATTGGCCGCAACTTTTGCCCATCTCTGCTCCCACCTCTGTCCAAACCAGATGGTTCTGTTGTCACTTCAGTCAAGGATAAAGCTGACCTGCTAGCATCCCATTTTTCTTCCAGCTCATGTATTAATGACCTTGGTAAAACACCTCCCACCATTCCTAACACACTCCATTCAATGCCTCCTGTGGTCTTCCGTCAAAAGGATATCAGAAGGATTTTGATGAATCTTGATGCTACGAAAGCTCCAGGTCCTGATGGTATTTCTCCACTTATTCTCAAAACCTGTGCTCCTGAACTTACTCCTATTCTTTGCCGCCTTTTTTCACTTTCTTATTCCAAAGGTGTTTTTCCTTTTGCTTGGAAATTTGCTCATATCCAGCCAGTTCCTAAAAAGGGTGACAAATCCCTCCCATCCAATTACTGTCCCATTGCAATTACTTCTACTCTTTCTAAAGTAATGGAGAAATCAATTAACCGCCAACTTTTAAACTACCTAGAAACCTTCCATCTGATCAACGATCGCCAGTATGGATTCCATCAGTGTCGATCCACTGGTGATATTCTGGCTTATGTTACCCATTTATGTACTAATTCAATGGAAAGGTTCGGTGAAACACAAGTAGTTGCTCTTGACATCTCAAAGGCTTTTGATCGTGTTTGGCATAAAGGTCTTCTAAACAAGCTTCCATCTTATGGTTTGCCAACTGTTTTCAGTAATTGGTTATCCAGTTTTCTCTCTGATCGCTCACTGAGGGTGATGGTAGATGGCTCTCTGTCTTCTAACTTCTCCACTAATGCCGGTGTCCCCCAAGGTTTAGTTCTTTCCCCCACTCTTTTCCTCTTGTATATCAATGACCTTCTTCCGTTGACTGGAAATCCTATCCATAGTTTTGCCGATGATAGCACATTGCATTCAACTTTCCATTTTGAGAAACCTTGTCCAGCTCAATCAGCTTCAAGTTCTCGAAAATCTGCTGCCAATTCCTTAAATGCCGATCTTCAGGTAATTCTCCAGTGGGGCAAAGACAACTTAGTTGATTTCAACCCTCCTAAAACTCAATCTTGTCTTATATCTCGCAAAAAGGATTCTTCTGCTCCTATGCTTATCTTTAGTGACACTCCGATTTCTAGGCAAAATGATATATCTCTTTTGGGGATTACCCTGACTTCTAATCTCTCTTGGCACAAGCACATTACAAATATTGCTTCCTCTGCATCTAAAAAACTTGGTTTTCTCTTTCGCTCTCGCCGTTAGTTTTCTTCCAAACAGCTGCTCACTCTGTATAAATCGCAAATCCGCCCTGCCATGGAATATTGTTCCCACATCTGGGGTGGTGCCTCCAAAACCTCTCTCAGGCTTCTTGATTCCATTCAGAAGAGGGCAGTTAGGTTAATTAATGATTCATCTCTAACAGAGTCTCTCCACTCACTCTCTCATAGACGCACTGTTTCTGCTGCATGCCTCTTCTACAGATACTTCCACGGGCACTGTTCTTCTGAATTGGCTTCTATTATTCCCGCTCTCTCTTTCAAAACAGTCCGAACACGTGCTGCCACCAGCCAACATCCATTTACTGTCCAACTTCAAACCCACAGAACCAACTTTTCGTCTTCCTCATTTATTCATTCAACTGCCGTTTTCTGGAACAACCTTTCTTCATACGTATTTCCTGAAAATTACAATCTACAGAAGTTCAAGTCCAATATCAACAAATATCTTCTTTCGTCTTCTCAACCTCCAACCCAAGCACAGTACTAAGTAATATAGGTTCTAATACCTCTCGTGTTTGGGGTACTCATAAAAAAAAAAAAAAAAAAATATCCTATCCCTGTAGAAGCAGTAGTTACGTCTTTAATTAAATTCCACATTAGTACACTTTGATTGCTGCCACGCAGCGGGTCTTAATAAGGGATGGGAAATCAAAATGAGGTTGGAGGCTGGAGTGCTAGACCAAATGAGTGTGATGAAAATTTATGGAGCGGAATGGATGGGCAGGTAGATATGAATTTATTGATGTGAAGGACTTCAATTGGCTAGAGACAGACTATGACTTCTGGGTGGTCAGCATGCATAACAGTAGTGTGTTTTTGCATCAAATAGATGGCTACTTTTTTGTATCAACATGTTAGAGATGTCATATGGGGAACATTCTTGAACTCATTTTTACTAAGTATTCAACTTATATATGAGCCTGCATTAAGTACCACCTTGAGGGAACCAGCAAGACTGTGCTATGGCAATTTTGCTGACATTTACTTTTTATTTGAGTTACTTCTATTCTTTCTTTTAAACACCAAAATTAGTCTCAGTGAAACTGCAAGTAAATAAATTTGCTTTTATTAAATCTGTAATTCAATTACATACTTAAATTTAACAGATTCTTTATAATCCTTTACATTAGTAGTAGTGGCCAAACTAATACAGCTTCAGAAAAAAACAAAAAAAAAAAAAGCCAAAACTTCCCATTTCACAATTCCAACCCCCTCTAACAGTTTATCTAGTTCTTCCTTGAATTTATACAAATTACCCACCTCCACAACACCAGATGAGAGTTTGTTCCAACAGTCAACCACCCTCTGGCTGACATCAAATTTCAGCACAAACAACTTACACCCATCCTTCCGCACCCATCCTCGCATTAGTAATATCAGCAAAAGGAAGGATTTCATCAGCATTAAGCTTACTCAATCCATGCAAGACCTCAATCAGATCTCCTTGCAGGTGTGTAGTGTCCAGGCACTGCAGTTTGCAGAACTGAAGTCTCATCTGATAAGAGTATCCTCTCACAAATCTTGATGCGCTTGGCTACACCTATTCCAACTAATTCAATTTCTTCCACAAATGAGGCTTCTAAAGCTGTATGTAATAATCAAGATGTGGTCTGACCATTTCCTTATACAAATGAGATAATCATCTCTTTATCCCTGCTTTCAAAATTCTGTATATCCTTCATAAAACCCCATTTGCTGTCCTAGTAGCCTGTTTGCACTACTCAGAGAACTTCATATCTGACTGTAGAATTACCCTCAAATCTTTTTCATTCTACGAGTGGGTTTAGAAAAGATTTGTATTCACACAGAAGCAACTGTAATAGAAGGTTGAAACAAACACTATGTACAGTCAGTCCTCGTATAGCACGATAGTTGTGTTCCTAGAAACCCTCGTGCAATGCAAAATCGTGCAATATGAACAACAGACCCTATGGGAAAAATAGGGTTAGGTGTCGGCCATCCAAGATTGAACACACATTTGTAACCAAAACATTACCAAACACAATAAATAATCGTAATAAAATACTTATTTTATTACGACTACTGTATTACGTAATAAAATATTGCTAATGCTTTTGCTTCTATCGTAAGCAAACTTGTTTTTTGTTTGATTTTCTATCCAAATAGATGACAGCCGTTCCATCTCTTCCAATTCTTTGTATCTCAATCTAATGGATTTTAATTACACTTTGAGTTGTTCCTGCTATGAAAGTTGTTTTTATTTTCTCTGCATTCTTTGTAATTCTCGGCATTGCCTCATTTAGGTCTGTAGAACGTGCAATATCACATGGTCTTTCATTTCGCTCAACGCGTTTCACAATTTCATATTTTTTCTCTCTATCGACAGAGGCGAACTGGCCATAAGCCTTACCGGGGAAACTCCGGTGGGCCGGAGACCGGTGTGATTTTGGCCATAAACGCTAGTATGAGGCCACTATAAATTTTCCCGGGTAAGAATTTTTGATCCAGTCCGCCTCTGTTTATCAATATTGCTTTTCTTTTTCTCTCTGAATCTGCAGTGTCTTCACCAGGACGCTTCCTTTTCACACCTTTTAAGTACTTTACTCATTTTTAGGGAATAAAGCACAATTACAAAACGAGGAGGCACGCTTGATACACATAAACAAAGCTACGCACGTATAGCAACTGAATGAACCACACCGTAAAGGCAGAGATACACTATTAACACGTCACATTTTACTAAAGCACATTTCTAGGGGTTACTACGATAAAACAATAAAAACAATTTCCAGTTGCATTTCTGCTAGTGGAATTTGTAGTAAACTCGATCTAATTGCATTTGCGATAATACCGATAGTAGGAATTGTGTGGGTTTTTACGTTATTATGGTGAAATGTGTTTCCCCTTCACTGATATAAGAAACATAGATACATTTTCAGAATCTTCTCTTCATTCCTATCGTGTTGCGTTCGGTTGGGGTGATTCTGCATTCAACTGCCATTTCTTGTAAACACAAAGGCGAATCATGCATAAGCGAATTCGGTTCGTGTTATATAAGATATCGTTCCCCTGTTTATAAATCGTGTATGATCGAATTCGTGTAATGTAAACACGTGTTATACGAAGACTGACTGTATTAATTTTTCAACAGTCACTAGATGAAATGATACATTTTTATCACCTCTCAAAACAATCCTGTAAGACAGTTTTGTAGAAGTCCTCTGACTGTACTTCAAACCATGACTCAGCATCAGAATTCATCTCATCATTAGCAGCAAAGTGTTTTCCACAAAGACAGGACTTTGGGGCAGGAAAGAGGTAGAAATCCAAGGGTGCACGACTGGAGGAATAAGCATATTGTGGCAATATTTCAAACCCACATTCGCATGCACACCTCACTGCAGCATGTGAACAATGTGCAGGGGCATTATCATGGAGTAGGCACGTACCATTTTTACAGCTTTCTCTGTCTTTTTTTCTTTTATAGCAGCACACAGATTTATGAGGAGATTGGAATAATACTTCCCCATCACAGTACAGCCCTTTTGAAGGTAATCTGTTAATATTAGTATTAGCAGTAGCCAAACAGTGCAAAGAAGTCACAGGCTTTTGATACACCAGCTAAAAAAAAATTACACCATGCTGATCCCAAAAAACCGACAGCATCACCTTACAAGCCCTTGGTTGCACCTTTTGGGGAGTTGCGGTTCTGCATGCTTCCATTGTTTTGAGATTTAATTTCAGGATCATAGTGACGGATCCAAGTTTCATCCATAGTGACTAGCCAGGAAAAAAACACCTCTTGCTTTTCCTAGCATATCAACAACATTTCAAGTGCACATTATGTCCTTTCCTTCTTCTGGTAAGGTGAGAAAAGTCTGAGAACCTTTCTAGCAGATGCTACTCATATCCGACTGTTGATGGATTATGTTCTCCACAGATTACATTAATTTAGAGCTCTGCAAGCTCTAAATATACAGCAATCTTCCAGATTAATGCCTCAATTCTGCAATGCTGTCTTCTGTTATGGCAATTGCTGGGCATCCTGGGATTTCTTCATCAAGCATTGAAGTTTTTCCACATTTGAATTGTTTATACCAATGTGCAACAGTCCTGTAACCTCAGAAGTCTTCTCCATAAACAGTGACCATTTCTTCATGGATTGTTTTGCGTGTTTTCTCTTGCAGATAGAGGAACTGAATCACTGATCCGTATTCCACTTTATCCATCGTGACAGTTCACTCAGCGCTCAAAAGAAAAAAAATTGTCAAATGAAAACCAAAATTTGTGTGGTTGCTATAGATATTTCAAGGTATCAAACAAAAGAATTTTTCATCTTTCTATCACAACTACTTCTGGGTGAATAAAAATCTTTTTCACCCTCCCCCTCATACTGCTCCGAGCATGGTACCACACTGCTGCTTCCCATACAAAGTATACCTTGCATTTGTCAATATTAAACTTCAATTAGTATTAGTAATGGCCAAGTGATGCAAGGAAGCCTATGGCTTATGCAGCACCAGCCAAAAATAAATAAATAAATAATAATAATAAAATAAAAATAACAAAAAAATACATAAAATGAAATAATAAAAACAAATTAATAATTAGAATTTTTTTAAAAAATAAATAAAAAATAAAAATAGTAAAAATTAATAAGAGAAAAGGAAATGGACAACCTATGCATTTCCTTCCTTTGAATTTCCCCAGACTGTCAGCCTCTACCACCCATGTAGGTAACTTATTCCAGTAATTTATAACTCACTGGCTAAAATAAAACTTCTTGCAATCCAATCTAAACAACACCCTCCCCGTAACTTTAAATTATGGCCCCTAGTTTTAGAATCATTTATAACCATGAAAATTTCATCCTTATTCATTTTGCTTATGCCTCTCAGAGCCTTAAATACCTTAATCAAGTCTCCTCTAAGGTGCCTAGTTTCCAAGTTCTGCAACCCACATATTCGAAGTCTAATTGCTACATCTCAATTCACCTACCTAATTTGTCTAGATCTTCTTGCAGTGACATACCTGATTACTATGATTAACTACCCCACCAACCTCTGTATCATCGGCAAACGTAGACAATAAGCCTCATATGCCTTCATCAATATCAGTAATAAATATAGCAAGAAAAGAATAGGGAGACAAACACTGAACTGGGGGAGTCTGCTAATAACATTAGTTCAAGAAGAGCAGATCCCATTGATAACCACTCTCAGTACTCTACCACTCAACCATTCCTTTATCCATAGCAGCAACTTTCCCTTAATGCCATAATGCTGCAATTTGTATAGCAGTCTTTTATGTGCAACAGTATCAAAAGTTTTTCTGAAATACTAAATATATGATGTCCAAATTATTTGTATAACCACTCCCTTTGTTACTGCATCATGGCATCCAATTGCATTGTCAGACAAGATCACCCCTTACAAATCCATGTTGTAAGGGGTGATCTGCAGTCTAACTGCATTCCTGTCTAGATTATCCTGCATTACTTCTTCAACCAGTGACTCCATTATTTTCTGTGGAAGGGAAGTCAAGCTAACAGGCCTGCAATTACTCATGTCTCTCTTTAATCCCCCTTTGTGAAATGAGAATACATTCGCACATCTCCAGTAAACAAAAACCTCCCATAAATCCAGGGATGCCTAGCTAAAGGTCTGCTTACCTCCGCTGCTGCCTCCTTACCAAGAAAGGCTTCAGTTCTGCAAATTGCACTGTTTGGAGACTAGGTACCTGTGAGGCAATCTTATTGAGGTGCTTAAGGCTTTCAATGGATTGAACAAGCTCGATGAATGCTGATGGTATTCTTCCTCTTGCTAAGACTACACACAAGGTGGCATAAATTCAAAATACAAATTCTTTCATTTATTTAAAAAAATAAAAAAATCACCCACCTCACTCATCCAGTGAGGTGGGTAGGTTTTTTTTTGCTGGTGATCTATAATCTTGCTTTGCTTTGCTGATGCTCCATAATTATTTTCCACTACTAATACAAGTAGTAACTGCTATTTTTATATTTATGACAATTTATGTTTATTCCAACAGCAGAGGAGAGTGCAACCTTTCGATACAATTCATCAGAAACCTTATTAAACAGTTGCACCCTCCTCTGCTGATTATACAAACCAACTTGAAGAAATTCTTTAGAACTCAGATCCATAAGTTGATGAAACTGAATCCAAGCCAAGTAGCATGTATATAAATTCAAAAGTCATAGAATAAAGAACGGCCTTCTTGCACTTATATATATATATATATATATATATTTTTTTTTTAAGCTGGGTTTTTTTTTTTGCTTAATTCTGATCTTGATAGTATTTTCTAAAATAAACTTATCCTAATGTTTAGCTTTTAAGTCAAAATGAGGGGGGGGTGAAACTAAGTACATAAAAACAGCTTACATAAATATTTTAATTTCTACAAATGATCTAAATTCCTTGAAAAAGCTCACTCTGCATGGTGGCTTTTAATACTTACCAGAAACTCACTATCAAAAGGGTTACATTATTTTTTAAATGTTCAATAACACCATTGCATTTTGCTATTAAATCACTAGTCAAACTTGTAGAATTTAAAAAATTGCAGAATTAAAATGTTTACAATAAAAAATGCTTACTTAATATGGATGAGATTAATATTTGGAGGGGAAGATTAATAATGATGTTTATGTTATAAATGTTTGTGATATATACTGAGATAGTTTTGCATTCAGAATACCCCAACTGTGACTTCAAGCACGGCATCTACTGCTACTATTGACAAGTAGATGGCTCACATTGGACCTCTGTTTGGTGGTTCTTTCACAAGTCAATTCTTGATACATACATACAAGACACATATGAACAGGCACATTATACAAAGGGGGCTGTGTCTAGGACATCCAACCTTGCTAATCTGGCAAAACAATCATCCCTCACCCCACTGACATTCAACTAGATCATGTCTCCAGACCATCCTTCACGTGAAATGATAGACTACAGAAAGTTTTAGTGCCAGGCTCCACCCTTATTTAGACACTCTGTAGTCTGGCATTCCACACGAGACAGATCCAATGTACTATCCAAAAGAACAAACTTAATACAGCAGAGCAGATTACCATGCAACACAATGTGTGACATGACCCATTTCAATGTGGATCATGCATTGGTCAATTTGTCTATGTTTACAAATGAACATTTGAAATAAAGATATTCTCTCTCTCTCT
Source organism: Mastigoproctus giganteus (assembly GCF_048544385.1). Classification (NCBI taxonomy): domain Eukaryota; kingdom Metazoa; phylum Arthropoda; class Arachnida; order Uropygi; family Thelyphonidae; genus Mastigoproctus; species Mastigoproctus giganteus. The sequence continues at coordinate 93,404,066 of NC_143576.1, read as the reverse complement.
CTCTCTCTCTCTCTCTCTCTCTCTCTCTCTCTCTCTCTCTCTCTCATTTTCCAGGTTAGACAGACTATCACTGCTGATGGCCTGTTACAAAAAAATACACCTGCAGTAAGCAAAAGAGCACAGCCTTTTCAGGTGACTAAAGTCATCCGTTGTAGTTCTCTCTAAAGCACAGGACTTCCATGTTTATATATATATATTTTTTTTTTTTTTTTTTTTTTTTCCAGCCTTTATTTTCCCTGAGCAATTCTGTAGGCTGCAAAATAGACATGAAAGGACGAGTAGTCCTGCAATCAATTTTCATTAATATCAATCAACTGATCTGAATAGCTTTGGCTATTCTATAATTTGCACAGAGATCACATTGAATAACTTCAGGATTTAGACAACTTATATTTAAGTATATTCTTTTGAGAAATGAATCCATTCCTTAGAAGTTTTAGAGACCTGGAAAATGTCTTAAAATATATCAAAAACTGTGCTCGTACCATATAATCTGGGGGGGGGGGAATCCCATATCTATTATTTAATCCACACTGAGACTAAATAGTTTAACTTCAAAGTGTATATAAAAACCTGCACCTGTTGTTGTTTCAGACTTTTGATAAAGAACATGTCGACCTCGACACTTTGGAAACTTGAAAAAGATTTCTAGATTCCTGTAAGTTTTGACATGCTATTTTCAAGAACAGTGCATTCCAAGAGAATGAAAGAGATGGCAATCAAGACAACAGCTCAAGAAAATTAAATTTTTTGGTTATTTCATCAATAACATCAGATGGCTCAAAATTGAGGCCAATGGTAATTTTTATAAGAAAATTAACTTTAACAATCCTTTTAAGGCTTATTATTGCTGAGGCTAATGGAAAAAAAAAAAAAAAAAAAGTGGTGGAGAGGTCATTAATTCAGGGATGGAAAACATTTGGAGAAGACTAAAAGGTGGCTTTTTAAGGGCAACTTTGCTTTTAAGAATGGACTCCTGCAGACTCATTTAACTGAGGGAGCAAAAAGTGTTGCTTCTAAATTTTCAAAGTTGACAATCATACCTAGTAGCCTCGCTAAGAAGTCACAGTCACTGGATACTGATGTTAATAAATCATTTAAATTATTTCTGAGAGAAAGGGAGAAGCAGTAGATGACCAATAGATGACTGAAAAGTTGTGAATACAAAAGAAATGGATGAATTAATGAAACAAAGTTTCATATGGTAAAATTTGCCAGTAGGTAGCAGATAGTTGGTAACCTGTTCCAGTTTCATGCATAAAATGTATTTCTAAGTCAGTGTTTCTGTTGCATTCCTTTGTATAGCTGGGGACTGGTTTATAAACCTGAACACTGGTTTATATACCTCAGAATCAGGTTGGGTTTTTTTTTAGTTTTTTTTTTTTTTAATATGTGGTTTTGCAGCCAAAAAATATATATGCATATCAAAAACAAACAAAAAATAATAATAATAAATTTTTACTCTTTATTTCATCTTATAAAATCACATAGCAACTTCATGCAAGAACAAAAGAAGACAGTTTTATCCTTAAATATTTAGTTGTTCAACCTATCTCTACACTTGTTTTTGAAGAAAACTAAAGACACAAAAGGAGTTTTACATTTATGTCATTAATTTCTACATTCACTATTTGTTGCATGATAATAATAGGATCATGTGATTATTTGTATATTTTCTAAGGGCTAGTAGACCAGCAATAGCAGGATATCTTAAATTGTGTCAGTCTTCCCTATTTATTATTTTCATTTATAATTCAATTGTTAGTACATTTTAAATTTACTAACAATTGAATTTTGAATTAACAATTGAATTGAATTTACTAACATTTAAATAAAATGGGACTGCCGATTAATAAGAACACCTATATTCACAATTTACTTTTTGCAGATGATCAGGTGGTCATAGCACAAGACTTAGAAGATGCAAAGTATGCATGTCGTCAATTGTTTGAGGAATATAAACAATGGGGTCTAAAAATCAATTTTAGCAAGACTGAAATATTGTCTTCAGGGCCAGGACACGTTCTAAATATTGCAGGTTTTAAAATCAATCAAGTCAATAAATTCAAATATTTGGGATTAATCTTACAAAGTGATGGATCATCCCAAGCAGAGATCAATAAGAGAATTACAGACGGCAGAAAGGCTATCGGCATGTTAAACTCTGTTCTGTGGAGCAAAAATATCCTACATAAAACAAAGAAACTTATATTTCAAACGATTGTACAAAGTCTTCTATTGTATGGAGCGGAAACCTGGACATTGAATAGGCGAGCAGAAAACAATTTCTCTCCACAGAAATGGATTTTTGGAGATGCTCAGCAGGAACTTCTAGAAGAGACAGAAAACGGAATGAAGACATAAGGGAAAAAATGGAAGTGAAAAAGACTATTATTGACACCATCAGAGAAAAGCGTCTAACATGGTATGGACATATAAAACGGATGCAAGAAAACAGATATCCAAAGGCTATCCTAGAATGGATACTTCCTTGAAGAAGGAGAAGAGGAAGACCTAGGAGGACATGGATGGATGGAGTACGGCAGTGCATGACAGCCCGAGGCTTAACCAACCGACACCTTGAACCGCACTTTATGGAAGGAAAAAATTCCTAACAAGAAATAACTTGTAGGCTGAGGAAACCCATTGTAAATGGAAACACTCCTATTGAAGAAGAAGTAAATTTTAAATTAATTTATACGCTTTTTATAGTGATTTCTAGGGTTTTTTTATAAAACAAAAATTTCTGTTGTATTCCTACACCCTTTTTTTATCAAAAAATTTTGATTTTTTTTCCCACGTATAATATATGAATTCTCTTCCCCCAAGAAAATACAGTAATTGAAAATGGCCTTCAGTGAACATGTTTGCTATTTATACTATGACTCTCATTTACAATATTTTTTGTTCACTAACCTCTATCAATTCCCCTTGAACTTCCTTCATGTCTATCACCTGGATGAGTTTTTCTACTCCGACCTTTAAAAGTAAATCTAAATGCAGGAATTTTAAAGAAACTTTTTCTATTTTTATCTCCAGCACCTCTATCGTCTCCTTCTTGCTGTGACTCCTAGAGAGAGAGAGAGAGAGAGAGAGAGAGAGAGAGAGAGATAAAATTTAAAAAATAACATCTAAACTCATAGATCAGTTAACATCAACTCTAATTATTGTTTTATTATTTTTTTTTAAATTAACTTCTCAGCTAATAAAGTATTTTTATTAAGAAACTGGAGAATCTTTTCTAGACATTTTTGCCAAGGTAATATTGCAAATAGAAAGAAAGAAGAATAAAAACTCACCATCATTACTCAATTCTAAAAGATTAAGATAAATGGGTAACTTATTCCAACAGAAAAATGTTGGAGTTATAAACATGCCACTATTCTACCAGATGTTACATGTTGCTATTACATTTCATGGTTTAATATTTGCATCCTTAAGACCACATCACATTCACCAACAGCACACTTGGTTCATCCAGTAATGTTTGTTACTGTAGCAAGAAAGATACCTTTAAAAAAGTGATCTATAGAACCCACCAAAATATTTCAGTAAGCAATGTATTATTATGGAAATTAGAAAATATTTTCTTTGTAAATAATAACAGAGCAGAATAAAAACTCACTGCCATCACTCAATCCTGAAAGACTAAAATAAGTTACTTATTTAAGGTAACTTATTTAAACAGAAAAGGGTTGGAATTATATACAGGACACTGCTCTACAAAATTATGTACAATGTTAATCACATTTAGGATTATTTTTTTTTTGGTGAAAGTGATATAGCCTTATGGATTTGCATCCAAAGGACCATATTATATTTACCAACAGCACACTTGGTTCATCCAGATATGCCCAATACTCTAACAAGATACAATTAGGAACGTAACATTTCACACCCTAATAAAATGAGTACAATTTTATTTTTATTAGGATGTAAAGATACAACAAAATCCAAAATGTACCTACTTTTTAACCTCATAAACATTAATATTTTCCTTTAAAAAATATAGCAACATATGGGTTATTTTCCATATGTTGCTATTATATTTTTGTGTTATATAATTATATATTTTTTTTTATTATTATATTATCATTAGCCATATGATGCACCAGCCAAAAAAAATTTCTGAATTACCCAGAGAGAGAGAGAGAGAGAGAGAGAGAGAGAGAGAGAGAGAGAGAGAGAGAGAGAGAGAGAGAGAGAGAGAGAGAGAGAGAGTCAGAAATAGAAGGGAATCATCGAAAAAGAGAAGAATGATGATATCCCGCTCAGAACCCTAGGTGTGACAAGCACATACTCACCAGACGTGAGCCCCCAGGGTATATGGTAAGGATGTGCATATTAAGTTAAAAAAAAAAAAAAAAAAAAAGATACAAGGACTTCTTTGCCTCACGTCTTCTCAGCCCACACAGTTAAAACAGCCTAGTAAACAGTCTTAGTGCTCACAATTCCTTTTATATTGCACTACTTTTGAATAAATGGCATTGAAGAGAAGTTAATTTGTAATTTTTCTAAAAGAAGACACTTCTGTGACAGCTTTTTTTTAGGACTTACTAATACCAGACATTGGATTATATGCACTAAAAAACAGGTCAAATAAGTATACAAATATGCACTAAAATATGCATCAAAATGCTAATATATGCACTACGATTTTTACATTTATTACAATTAACTGAACTACAATTTCTTTGTATTCAACATATTAAAGTATTTATGAAAAGGTATTTATAAAACCATTTATGAAAAGGTTTAACATCTTTTTTAAAAGTTCTTCCTCTCACACTTGGAATAATTTTTGTTACAATACACAATAATATATTTCTCAAAGTGGTCCATTATAAATTTGTGGCATTCATTTTTAATGCAGAGAATGACCTTTCTGCTTCTACGGAAGTGACTGGACTGTATTTAAAAATGTGAGCTTTGAAGCCTCTACTTGAAATGGAAGTTAATTTCCTTTCCCATTTATATATGCATCTATTTTCCTTAAAGTGTGAAATCCTGAGTTCTTTTCTAAAGCATTATTGTATTTTATTCTTATTTCTTCCCCTATTCCTCCAGGCACAGCTGAAATTGGAATTCAACTTTTTCCATCTCTCCAATTGCATTGCTCTAAGAAGTCCCCAAGTTTCAAGTTCAGTTATACAATTAGGTAACCAGCTAAAATGGGTCTGGTAGAATAATAAATGTTTTCTAGCCAAAAAATCAGAATGCATTGCCTTAGCACTACCAATAGCCATGTACTATCCAAGGAATTAACAAATTCTTTTATAAAATCAAAATTTTTATCATAAAACGATGGGGAACATGCTTGTAACCATGTTCCCCAACTTGTGAGAACAGGATCAGGTGGGACAGAAAGAACAGATAGCATATTTCTGTAAGTTACTAATCTCTCGCACTTTTTACAAAAAAAAAAAATTTTTTATACTAGAAATAAGTTTGTTAATTTCACCAAAATACTCCCAAATTGCTCTGCCAACCTGTGTAAGCCATGGGCTAAGCAAGTAACATGGATCAGATTTGGAGAGAAAACTTGTGACGCAGAAGTGACTTTTAACATATACGAAGCAGTGTCACTAAAAAATATGCAGGCTCCTTTGCTATGGGTTGATTCTGGCCATAATTGTAAAGAATCATTACAAAATCTTGCTAGGTGAATTAGCCTCAAAAAAGGTGAATTAGAGTAATTCACCTTTTTGAGGGCTTTACATGCAAGTAAATAGAGACACAATGGTTCTACATCTAATTTTCCACTTATAAAATGTGAAATATAGCAGCCGCAAATGTCTGTCATTTCATTGACGGGCATCCAAATGTAGTTTTCTCTAATATCTTAGAGAATTTCACAAATAATTTCATCATAAATAAAGTTAAAGTAATTCTTTCACAAGGTAGATTCATCTGGAATATTTCAATTTAGACAATATTTTTTTCGAAAACTGCTTGAAGATTCCATTGTTTAACTTACTGAAAGGAATATTTGCTGCTTACTACAGCGAAACATAAATCCTTTGAGAATTCACTTTTCTCTTCTGAAGTACAAGGCTCAGCTAAAAGTGACTGTTCTGGAAATTTTTCCTTGCTTTTCCTTTGCTTGGCCATAATGTGTGATGCTGTTTTTACATGTTGGTCAATCTGGAATTTTTTCTTGTGTAAAACTTTCTTTTTGCAAGCAACACAACAGAATAATGCCATCTGTAGCAAAATCTTTTTGGCAAATGGCAATCCACGATTCCATATGGAGTTCTATGACAGATTAAAATTTTTGGCATCAGATGAAATGTTTTAACGAAAACATTTCATCTGATGTAGTTGGTAGCAGGAGAATGAATAGCAAAATAGTATTAAAATGTTTCCCATGCCAATTTGAGAAACCTTCCCACGCTCAGTGAAATTTATCCTATGCTAATTCAGTACAGTGACTTGTTACATAGTTCCGAGATCAACATCTGAACAAATGAAGTTAAGGAACATGCAGTACTGCTTATAATATTTGTGTTATATGCATTTATATGGACTAGACTACAATGGCCATGATATGAAGTTACACATATGCAATTGCATATAACCTGAATTCTACTAATCACTCAGAGGTGGTCTCTAGTGACTAGCAAAACAGTTAAGTGTTTCCAAAAAATCCAAAAGTGGTTTTTTTTTTTTTTTTTTTCGGAATAACTTTGTACAAAAATTAAAATATATTTCAGTTGTTCAGGCATTACTTGAGAAAGAGGTCAGCAAAATAATAAATTTTCAGTGTATTTTCTATTGGTGCCTAGAAAGGTTTTAGGACACATTCCAATCCCACCATGCTGAGTTTGTTACATTGAAAACTCATTATATCAATTATTTGTAAAATATAAAAGCAGCAAAATAACAAAGAAAAGTTTGAACTTTTCTTTGTTAGCGCCAACACGAGAACGACGAGAAATATCAGATAACTTCTGTGGAAAATTAGTTTCCCGATACAGCACTCTAACGCTGCTCACTTGGTAAACAGACGATAGGTGTTATCGGTCTGGAGCAGAAGTTGAGAACGATATATATTGACTGACAGGTAGGCGTGACAAACAATGTGCTGATTGGTGCATGAACACAACACATGATAACATCAGTGTAGCATCACTCAGAAGCACTAATGGTCACTTGCCTCAATGGTAAGTTGCCCTAATGAACACTTTACATAATGCTAAAAAAAAAGGTCAGGTTACCTCCAGTTGAATCCCATGTGAGCTTGAACCCCTCCCGAAGTGGAGGGGGTAATGTAACCTTTTTTCGTTACGATCATGAATGGACTAGTTCATAAATTGTTCATTAACAAAATATTAATTTTTTATTACTGTGCTTTTATTTTTAAAGACACTCATGTGGATACACACATATCAATCAACACCTCAATAACTACTCACTATATATATATACAGTCAGTCCTCGTATAGCACGATAGTTGTGTTCCTAGAAACCCTCGTGCAATGCAAAATCATGCAATATAAACAACATGCCCTATGAGAAAAATAGGGTTAGGTGCGAACCACCCAAGATTAAACACACATTTGTATCCAAAACATTACCAAACACAATAAATAATCATAATCAAATACGCAAGTATTTGATTATGACTATTACGTAATAAAATATTGCTAAATGCTTTTGCTTCTATCGTAAGCAAACTTGTTTTTTGTTTGATTTTCTATTCAAACAGATGACAGCCATTCCATCTCTTCCAATTATATGTGTCTTAATCTAATGGATTTTAATTACACTTTGAGTTGCTCCTGCAATGACAGTTGTTTTCATTTTGTCTACATTCTTTGTAATTCTTGGCATTGCCTCATTTAGGTCTGTAGCACATGCAATATCACATGGCCTTTCATTTCGCTCAAAGTGTTTCACAATTTCATATTTTTTCTCTATCAACAGAGGCGGACTGGACATAAGCCTTATCGGGGAAACCCCGGTGGGCCGGAGACCGGTGTGATTTTGGCCATAAACGCTAGTATGAGGCCACTATAAATTTTCCCGGGTAAGAATTTTTGACCCAGTCTGCCTCTGTTTATCGATATTGCTTTTCTTTTTCTCTCTGAATCTGTAGTGTCTTCACCAGGACGCTTCCTTTTCACACCTTTTAAGTATGTTACTCATTTTTAGGGAATAAAGCACAATTACGAAATGAGGAGGCACGCTTGATACACATAAACAAAGCTGTGCATGTGTAGCAACTGAATAAACAACACTGTAAAGGCAAAGACACTATCAACACCTCACATTTTATGAAAGCACAGTTCTGGGGGTTACTACCATAAAACAATAAAAACAATTTCCAGTTGCGTTTCTGCTAGTGGAATCTGTTATAAACTGGTAGTAAACTTGATCTAATTGCATTTGCGATAATACCAATAGCTGGAATTGTGTGGGTTTTTACGTTATTATGGTGAAATGTGTTTCCCCTTCACTGATATAAAAAACATAAATACATTTTCAGAATCTTCTCTTCATTCCTATCATGTTGCGTTCAGTTGGGGTGATTCCGCATTCGACTGCCATTTCTTGTAAACATAAAGGCGAATCATGCATAAGCAAATTTGGTTCGTGTTATATACGATATCATTCTCCTATTTATAAATCGTGTATGATCGAATTCGTGTAGTGTAAACACGTGTTATACGAGGACTGACTATATATATATATATAAAAGAATTTTTCTTCCTTTTCCTATTATTTCCTAAACTAACATTTAAGGTTAGGTCATGAAATATAAGGAAACCTTTTCTATTATTTCCTAACCTACCATTTAAGGTCAGGTTATGAAATATAACAAAAAATAAAGAAACCTTTTCCTTTTTTCATAACCAAACCTAAATCAACAATATAGTACAAACACTCATGAATTCCAAAAATCTGCTTTTCATAATGAAGAACATAAAATGAACGAAACAAAACTTTTATTAATTTAGTTTTACATCAAAAAATCAACCAACGTTTTATTTTCCTTACAAATTTCTTCCATCTTTAAAAGATTCATCACTACTATTACCAGTTTTACCGTTCATCACAAAACTATTATGCACCGTTCTTTACGCATAAATAACATTATAATGCCAACCAATAACTATACAGTAGCTTGTCATCTGTCGAGCCCACCATTAATCATTTCATCGTTTGCCATGCCTACCTGCCAATCAATACATCGTTCTCGATTTCGGCACCAGACCGATGACACCTACCATCTGTTTACCAAGCGAGCAGTACTAATTTTCCGCGTAAGTTATCAGACGTTTCTCATCATTCTCATGTTGACTTTCTTTACCTTAGCTGTTTGAACATGTAACGTAATTCTACTAATACAATATAGTATAATCTAATTCAGAATATGTACTACATATAAGCCAAGAAAATGAAGACTGTATATTCTGAACTAAATGTATGGTGTAGTAAAATTAATTTGTAATTTATGTACCGGGTGGTTAAAAAATAAGTTTTCCTATTCGGGAGACCCTAGCATCAAAATGGTTAGAGTTAGCGATGTGAAAATTGGTGGGTATGTCATTTAGGGTATGTATGGGGAAACGATTTGTAGAAGAAAAAAGGAAAAAAATTTGTTCAAATTTCTGCCACCAGAGGGAAAACAGGGCTGCACATATTGTTGTCATTTACTTCAAGACATGCAGCTTACGCAAATGACATCCTGTTAGATAAAAGAAGACTGGCCAATGCCACCGTCAATAACCATCATGGCTCTTACAAAAAAGGGACGTGCTCTTTTAGTAAAACTGTTCTATCAGAATAACAGTAATGCCAAAGCAGCACTAAATGAATATCAAAAACTTAAAGGTTTGCGTAAAGGACCTTTGACGTCAGTGGGACTTTGAAAACTAATAAATAAATCTGAAGTGACCAGGGAGTTAGGTGTAATTCCAGGCAGGGGATGACCACATATCAGAATGGTGGTAGTGGATATAGTGGCAGTTGCAATGGTCAAAATGCAAAACACTACCAGTCAGTAGTGGCTACTAGAGGTGTCAGTAAATTTGATCCTTCCTTGGTATACTGTACACAAACTGCTTCAAATAATTTTACGCTGGTTCCCGTACAAGATTCACGTAGTGCAAGAACTAAAGTCTTGCGATCAGCAACAACAAATAGACTGCTCTACAATTTCTGGCTTGTATGGAACTCGACAATACATGAGCTCGAATGATTCTGTGGGCTGATGAGGCACATTTATCTCTTCATGGGGCTGTAAATGCACAAAAACTGCCAAATATGGGAAACTTCTTTGTCCATCTGCTGTGCAGGAAAGACCACTACAAAGTCCATACATTACAGTCTTTTTTTTTTTTTTTTTTTTATAAAAACCCCAAACACGAGAAGTATTAGAACCTATAGTCCTTAGTACCGTGCTTAGGATGAAGGTTGAGAAGACGAAAAGAGATATTTGTTGACATTAGACTTGAACTTCTGTACACTAATTTTCAGGAAATACATATGAAGGAAGGTTGTTCCAGAAAACAGCAGTTGAATAAATAAACGAGGAAGATGAAAAGTTGGTTCTGTGAGTTTGAAGTTGGACAGTAAATGGATGTTGGCTGGTGGTGGTGGCACAGGTTCGGACTGATTTGAAAGAGAGAACGGGAATTATAGAAGCCAATTCAGAAGAAAAGTGCCCATGGAAGTGTCTGCAGAAAAGTCATGCAGCAGAAAAAGTACATATATGAGACAGCAAGAGGAGAGACACTGTTAGAGAGGAGTCATTAATTAACCTTACTGCCCTCTTCTGAGTGGAATCTAGAAGCCTGAGAGAGGTTTTGGGGACACCACCCCGAGATGTGGAAACAATATTCCATGGCAGGGCAGATTTGAGATTTGTACAGAGTGAACAGCTGTTTGGAAGAAACATAACGGTGGGAGGAAAAGAGAAAGCCAAGTTTTTTAGATGCAGAGGAAGCAATATTTGTAATGTGCTTGTGCCAAGAGAGATTAGAAGTCAGGGTAATACTCAAAAGAGATTTTGGCTAGAAATCGGAGTGTCACCAAAGATAGGCATAGGAGCAGAAGAATCCTTTTTGCGAGATATAAGACAAGACTGAGTTTTAGAAGGATTGAGATCAACTAAGTTGTCTTTGCCCCACTGGAGAATTACGTGGAGATCGGCATTTAAGAAATTGGTAGTGGATATTTGAGAAGTTGAAGCTGAATGAGCGGGGTAAGGTTTCTCAAAATGGAAAGGGAAATGCAATGTGCTATCATCAGCAAAACTATGAAGAGGATTTCCAGTCAATAGAAGAAGGTCATTAATATACAAGAGGAAAAGGGTGGAGAAAAGAAATGAATTTTGGGGGACACCAGCATTAGCGGAGAAGTTAGAAGACAGCGAGCCATCTACTATAACCCTCAGTGAGCAATCAGAGAAAACTGGATAACCAATTACAAAAAACAGTTGGCAAACCATAAGATAGAAGCTTGTTTAGAAGACCTTTATGTCAAACACGATCGAAAGCCTTTCAGATGTCAAGAGAAACTGCTTGTATTTCACCAAACTTTTTCCATTGAATTTGTCCATAAATGGGTAACATAAGCCAGAATATCACCAGTGGATCGACATTGAAGGAATCCATAATGGTGATCGTTGATCAAACAGAAGGTTTCTAGGCAGTTTAATACTTGGCGGTTAATTGATTTCTCCATTACCTTAGAAAGAGTAGAAGTAATTGCGATGGGACGATAATTGGATGAGAGGGATTTGCCACCCTTTTTAGGAACTGGCTGATATGAGCAAATTTCTAAGCAGAAGGAAAAACACCTTTGGAATAAGAAAGTGGTATGAGGCAGCAAAGAACAACAGTAAGTTCAGTTTATCCTTGGTTTTGAAAGAGAGAATGTCAAAGGAAATACCATCAGGACCAGGAGATTTCTTAGCATCAAGATTCGTCAAAATCCTTCTGACATCCGTTTGACAGAAGACCACAGGAGGGATTGAATGGAGTGTGCCGGAAATGGTGGGAGGTGTTTTACCAAGATCATTAATACATGAGTTGGAAGAAAAATGGGATGCTAGCAGGTCAGCTTTATCCTTGGCTGAAGTGACAACAGAACCATCTGGTTTTGACAGAGGTGGGAGCAGAGATGGGCAAAAGTTGCAGCCAATAGCTTTGGCAAGAGACCAGAATTCTTGGCTACCATTAAGGCAAGAAGCAAGTTTTCTACTCTTAGCCTGTTCTGTTCAAAATCTAGTTTGGACTGATTAATAACTACTTTACAATTGTTGCGAGCTTTGGTGTAAGCAGAAAATGAAACTGAAGAATTGGAAACAAGCCAATTATGATATGCAACATTCTTCTCTTGAACAGCCTTAGCACATTTATTAGAAAACCAAGGTTTACATAAAGGACGAGATTTTAAAGTGGAGTGTGGAATAAAGGAATCCATTCCTACAAGAATAATTTCACTGACTCGATCTGAGCAAACGTTGACATCAGAACTTTTGAAACAGTAATCTGACCAAGGAAAAGAAGAAAATAAGTGTCGCAAGTCATCCCATTTTGCATTCTTGTAATGCCAAACAATACGAGGTTGGAATAGCCTTGAGATAAAGGCTCCATTGGAGAAGAGACAATCACCAAGTTGTGATCTGGGGTGCCTAAAGGACCTCTCACTCGACCATGTGCTTACAAGGGTTGTTTGTGAAAAAAACATCAAGCGGGTTGGCTGTAAGGTTAGGATTCTCCGGGATTCTTTTAGGTAAATGAACAATCTGTGCAAGGTCATTAGTAATTGCAAAAGCCTCAGCATCTCAACCAGCTGGGTCGGTGTGACTAGAAAACAGAAGCAAGCTGTAATTGTGAACATTAAAATCATCAAAGAAATTACCTCACTGTTAGGAACGTTGGACTGGAGAAAGTAAAATTGCAAAGATAGGAAGTAAAAGGGTTCCAAGTGATTAGTGGAGTTGGGAGAACGGTAGAGACACCAGATGAATTTGACACAATGAGGTAGAGAGATTTTAAGCCAGATAAGATCGAAAAGAGGAGATTCCAAATTACCAAGACTCCGACAGGGAATATTGGAACGGACATGTGCACAATTACCACCTTTGAAGCGAAAGGAATCGTACAGCAAATAATTTGGGCAACTCAGATGAGCAGTAGTTGAATCAACCCATAACTGAGATTCTGTGAGGAAAAAGTACATGGGTTTTGGCAGACTGCAAGTGGAAATGGACATTGTTGAGATTAGACTTGTGACTACGTATATTTGTGAAATGAACTAGGAAGTGTTTGGGAGGTTTAGATCTTTACGCAGATAAGCTTACTCTATTAATTTGGCAATTCATGGTGTATTCATGGCGTACACATGTTAAAATTATACCCAGATCCTTGACATAACGTGGCCTTGATAATGCCCTCCCACATACACACTACTTGGACTCTCTCCAGTCGCTATCTGGGAGAGTAGAGGAAACAAGATTATATACTAGCTGGTCCGGAAGTCTCCTAAAGAGTTACCAATAGGTTCGTTCCTCTGTAGTAACTAGTGGCCGGCCTGCAAACACTGTTTTAGAGCTGTACCCTCGAAATGTAAGGAAGACTGGATCTCGCCATGATGTTCATCATAACCTCAAAAGTCATCAGTCATACTGCATGATGGAAGAGATGGGGAAGGGTTGACCGGAACTCAGCTCTGGAGACTAAACATGGGTTCCACCACTTCAAGACTACAATAAGCAAAGTGGTGGTATTGCACCAGTTGATGAGAGTCATCTAACACTAAGTATTGCCTGGTAACACAGAGGGGCAGCATTCCTCCATGTGGTGTGGGCGCCACACCTCGAACCCTGCTTACATTGGTTCACACACCTGAGTAGTCACCCACAGTGTGCTTGTGCACGGAGGTTATACCCAGGATTACTAACAGTCCCACCACCATGAAGGTGCAAGCAGAGGATCTGGCTGTCACAGGTGATCCAGAAATCGCCAAAATTGGGTCCACTTGACTTGAATGTCACCCGAATATCAGTTCCATCAGCGTTTTTGACTCCCAGGTAGCAAGTACAGCTTATCTGACATATCTGAGAGAGAGTGTCTGTGACAATCTCAAGGTATGGTGTGGATTCACAGCAGAGTTTATAATTGGATCATTTTTCTTTGAAGAGTCTGCACCTTATGCCTCCCACCCATAAGGTGTACTAGTGCTAAGTATCTAGTGCACAGTACTGTGCTCTTCTCAGAGATCACATTATTCGTGCTCTGCAAGAAAGGCAATGTTCGGAGACCTTAGTGTTCATGTTAAATGGTGCCCCTCCCCATGTTGCTGGACAAGTGAAGGAACTGCTCCAATCAACATTCAGAAATGATCACATCATTTCTACAGACTTTCCGCAGTTCTGGCCAGCCCGATCACAGATCTCAATCCCTGTGATTTCTGGCTATGGGGATACCTGAAAGACAGAGTTTACATGGTGGCATACAGACGCTTGTCGATTTGAAAGCAAGCATTAAACAGCATGTAGCCGACATCCCTAATGAGATGCTACGTGGAACTGTGTTGCACCCAGTCCTCCATTTTCAGAATGTCATCTCAAGTGAAGGAAAGCACATAGAACAATATCTGTAGGTTTCTAAGTTCCGATATTAAAATCTAATCATAAGTGAAGTATTCCATCTCATGTTTACAGTGCCAATTTCTCCCCTGGTTTCGGAAAATTGAACTAACTTTTTTTTTCTTCTACAAATCGCTTCTCCATAAACTAAATGACATACCCACCGAATTTTACAGTGCTATCTCTAACCATTTTGACACTAAGGTTGGGGGGGGGGGGATGATTTTTGTTGTTATTTTATCATCATCATCATCATCATCATCAAGGAGTGTTTCCATTTACAATGGGTTTCCTCAGCCTACAAGTTATTTCTTATTAGGAATTTTTTCCCGCCATAAAGTGCAGTTCAAGGTGTCTTGGTCAGTTAAGCCTCGGGCTGTCATGCACTCCCATACTCCATCCATCAATGTCCTCTTTCAGGTCTTCCTCTTCTCCTTCTTCAAGGAGGTATCCATTCCAGGATAGCCTTTGGATATCTGTTTTCTTGCATCCGTTTTACATGTCCATACCATGTTAGACACTTTTCTTTGATGGTGTCAATAATAGTCTTTTTCACTTCCATTTTATCCCTTATGTCTTCATTCTGTTTTCTGTCTCTTCTAGAAGTTCCTGCTGAGCATCTCCAAAAATTCATTTCTGTGGAGAGTAATTTGTTTTCCGCTCACCTATTCAATGTCCAAGTTTCCGCTCCATACAATAGAAGACTTTGTACAATCGTTTGAAATATAAGTTTCTTTGTTTTATTTAGGATATTTTTGCTCCACAGAACAGAGTTTAACATGCCAATAGCCTTTCTGCCGTCTGTAATTCTCTTATTGATCTCTGCTTGGGATGATCCATCACTTTGTATGAGTGATCCCAAATATTTGAATTTATCAACTAGTTTGATTTTAAAACCTGCAATATTTAGAACGTGTCCTGGCCCTGAAGACAACATTTCAGTCTTGCTAAAATTGATTTTTAGACCCCACTGTTTATACTCCTCAAACAATTGATGACGTGCATACTTTGCATCTTCTAAGTCTTGTGTTATCACCACCTGATCATCTGCAAAAAGTAAATTGTGAATATAGGTGTTCTTATTAATCAGCAATCCCATTTTATTACATTTTTTTGACCAGGATCTTAGGCAGATGTCGATATAAATTTTGAAAAGTGTTGGTGACATGCAACAACCTTGGAATAAGCCTTTTGAAGTGTGGAATTCAGGTGACAAAGCTGATCCCACTTTAATTGCATCTATTATTCCTGTAAATTGCCTTAATAATGTTAATCAGTTGTTCATCAATATTTGCCTCTTTCAGTGCTTCCCATAAGAGTTTTCTTGAAACACTGTTGTATGCCTTTTCAAGGTCAATGAAAATCATAAAGATTTTTTTTCCTTTTGATTGGCATTTTTCAAGGATCTGTCTTACTGTTGAGATATGATCTATACATGACTTCCAGCTGAAAAACCACTTTGTTCTTCTGATACCTCGATTCGAGCTTCTAAACGGTTCCTGATCCATTTTCCAAGGATCTTTAACAGCGGATTCAGGATGCATATTCCTCTGTAATTTGAACAGCTTTTCCGATCACCCTTCTTATAAATTGATGTAATATATCCTGTTATCATTTCTTTCGGTATTTCTTCTCCTCTCAGTATACTATTTAACAGTTTTTGTATCAGAATAGCCACTCCTCTTCCTCCATATTTCAGAAGTTCCATGTAAACTCCTCCAGGTCCAGGTGATTTGCCATTCCTTCCTTCCTTTAGCAGGAGTTCCACTTGCCTAACAGAAACTTTTAAGCCCGAGTCTTCTACACCAAAATCCTCCATAGTCTTGAACTCTTCCAGGTCTTCTTTTAAAAGTCCTTCATAGTACTCCGTCCAGTCTTTCAAAGGTATTAATTGCAAACCAGCATTGTGTTTATTCTGTTTTCTCAAGTCTTTAAGGACCTTCCACGATTCCGCTGATTGCTTGAAGCCCAATTTGCTATTAATAGTTGCGCATTTCCTTTCCCATTCTTCATTTTTCACTTCTACTACCAACCGATTGGCTATTTTCTTTTTTTCAACATAAATGTTCCTATATGCATCATTCCTATCACCCAGCCATTTCTGATATGCAAGTTTCTTTTCCTCTACAGCAGCTCTTACTTTCTCTGTAATCCAGGTCTTTTTCGGTCCTTGGCTCTTCTTTTTGCCTAGGATTTCATGGGCTATTTTCTTAACAGTATTTTTTAAATATTCATAAATTTCTTCAGTATTACCTTTTATCTCTATGTTAATTGCAGCATCCAGTCTCTGGGTGAAATTGTTTCTAATGCAGTCGTTTCTAATGCTGTTATTATTTTATCCTTTTATTATCTTTCTTTGTCTTATTATACATTTAACTCAGGTTTTCTTAGGTGCCCTCACACCTACAAGACCCTACTCTTTGCCACCTGACAGCTATGCTCTGCAAAAATCACAGAAGATTCTCAAGCTCTTGAGGGTAATTTAAATTGATTCCCCTTAATCAGAGACCAGGACTCTCTCGCCTAATTGCGGGAGAGCAAGCTCTTAACTAGGCAAGCAAGGTGTGTGTTGATTAGACTAACAAGACTCAAGTGAAAACAAAACATGAAATTTATTACATACACATATACAAAATTATATACAATTGAATAAAAAGAAAACATACATTCATAATATACAAAGTCAACTCAGAGGTATCTTGCATAATCATTCCCATCGCATTTCCATTCACTAGATAATCTGAGTTTACCACTGAATGAAAACACCTGATTCATTCTTCTTGCTCTAATTAACTCCTAACACACTTACATTCACTATACTCATTTCATTACTCTGGATGCAATTCCGTTTCTTATATTAACAATCAAATATACTACTTTCATCATTATGCTCTGTGGTCTCGTCACCCTGTTACAATATACTTGTAGACCAATCTTAGCTTTCCTAAAGTCTCTACTTGTCACTAGTCATTCAGATAAACCAACCATCTTCATCAATAAAACATTTACCCCCAGGGTAAACATCTGGTGAGTATAGGCTTGGCACACCCAGGGTCCTGAGCTGGATATCATCATTCTTCTCTTTCTTGGTGATTCCTTTCTACTTTTCTTTCTCTTTCTCTCTCTCTCTCTCTCTCTCTCTCTCTCACTCACTCACTCACTCATTCACTCAGGGTATAGGGATTTTTTTTTTTTTTGCCGGTGCAGCATAAGCCTCAGGCTTCCTTGCACCATATGGCTAATAATAATAATAACATTCAGAGTTTCTCATACAACTTACTTGTCTATAACTTTAAAACATATTCAGAATCTTTCTTTGTAAGTTTACTACCCTTCCTAACACATTATATCTGTTATATCAATCTCATCTACTATTCATTCCTTAGTTTCCTTTCCATTATAGACTAACCCCTTTTAACATAATAAACTCTGTTAGTATTTCTACTTCAGATATAAATTTTCTTTCTCTTTACTTTCTAGTACTACCCCCTTTTCATTATTTATTATACTATTTCACTAAGAGTCCTTCTTGCTAACTTAGTGTACTTAATATATTGCTCACCTACTTCTATCTTTTTCTTTTCTTTCTTGAGAGGTTTCAGGCTTCTATCTTAGGCTATCTTCTATGGCTCTCCTTCATCTGCTTTCTCCTGAATCTGATTCAGATAAATTTCCGGAACTCTAGGCTGCATGGGTCTGGCGTCCTTTCTCCTGTTTGAATGCGCAACTCCTCCTTTACTAAAGATCATTCTGATGCATCTTGCTCCAAGAGGTAGTTACCTTTCCTGGCACACTTAACTGTCTTTCATAACCCCATTTTCTTATCATCCTTGGCCTTCCCGTTACTTCTACTCTTAACTATTTTCCCTATTACTGTCTAGGCCCCTTTTTATCACTCCCTACATTTCTGCACTGCCCGCCTTACTTTATTTTTCTCTCTCTTCAAACTTTTTTTCACCAAACTCCTTTTCCCTTGTTTTTCGAGAGGTTCCTCCTTTCTTTCCCGCACTCTCTCTTTTTGTTCCCCTGAACTCCATACCGTCCCTTTTTACTGGCCCGCCTCCATTCGGGACTTCAACCAATCTTCCCCTTTTTCTATTTAAATTTACGTTCCGTTTCATTCACTAATATCATTTTCCCATGCTGTCCCTTTAGTGCGCGATCCAACCTCCTTTTTGAATATCTTTACTTTCTTCCCAGGCCGTAAGCCCCTTTGATGTCGACCGGCCACCTCCACAAACACTCATTTCCATTTCGCACCTTGCCTTCTAAAGTATCAGAAACTTCCCATCACAGACAGCCAGACGCCAGTCTTAATTTGAAATCGAACATTTGAAGTGCACCTACTTCCTGTTTTGGTCTGACAGTGTCACCGATCAAAGGAAACGCCTCGACTAATCCGATCTCCCGTCCTATTGTTTGCTCCCAAGCAAACAATAGGGAAGCAAACACGCCTATTCACAAATGACCCCCGCTACCCATTCCTGCTGTCCCTGTTTGTTTCGTGTGCGTTGGGAGCTGAAAGTTTATCTGTCTGCTACTAGTTATTCTTACGCTTACCCCATCCCTTCTTTTAATTTTCTCCTGACTTAATCTCACCTTGAAAAAAACCCACTATCTTTATTTTATTAAATTTGTAACATTTTTCATCTTTCAATATCACTATATCTGAATTTTTTTTTTTTCTAAATAATCTCTTGGTTTGCGAAAGACAACCCTGCTATCGTCATTTAAATTAACTTGTAAGATCTTATATCTTACAAGGTCTCCCGAATAGGGAAACCTATTTTATAACCACCCAGTATGTACAGTAATTACCATACCTTCTTCTTCCAGTCACATAGCATCCTGAGGAGCTGTTGTAGCCACCAACAAATTCCTCCAACTGCATCGATCGTGTGCTATGCAAGCAGCATCGCAAAGTGTCATGCCCAGAAGTTCACTGATCCCATCTTTCCACCTAGTTGCAAGTCTTACTCTGTACCTCTTCCCCTCGGTTTTTTCTTCCATTATATTCTTCAACAGAAAGTTTTCCCTTCTTACTATATGACCAAAAAACTTGAGTTTTCTTTTGTTGATGCTATGAAGAAGAATTTTAGGCCTGCCAATTTTATTCAATACCCACTCATTTGTTCTTCGATCCAAGTAAGAAATACGCAGTATTCTCCTGTAACACCACATTTCAAATGCCTCAATTTTCTGTCAACTCTTTTCAGATTCCATCCTTCACATCCATCAGTGGCAACTGGAAAAATTAACGAATCAATGATTCTCAGTTTCGTCTTTAGGGGCAGATCATGATCTCTCCATAATTTTATCAGATCAGCGTTTTAGCAATTGCCTGTCGTCTCTTTACATCATTTGAGCAGTCACTATTTTTATTTATTCTTGAGCCTATGTAATCAAATTCATCAACTTCTTCAAGATCTTGCCCATTAACCTTCACTCACTGGAACTGAGATTATCACCAATCACCATTATTTTAGTTTTACACACATTCAGACACAATCCTTTTTTCTTATTTGCTTCACATAGAATCTCCTCAGAGTTTCTTTAAGATGATCCTTAGAATTACAAATTAGCACAGTATCATCTGCATAATGAAGGTTGTTTATCTTCAGTCCTCCAATTTTGATGCCAGTCTCTAAATCTTCCGAAGCTTCACACATGATATCTTCAGCATAAAGATTAAAAAGGTGAGGTGACAAAATACAGCCCTGCCTGCAACCGTTACTATTGTGAAAAAGTCCATGTTTCCCATGTTCGTTCTCACAGTTCCTTCCTGTTCCTGGTACAGTAGCTTAATCAGCTGAATTATGTGGATTGGGAAACCCATAATAGTCATCGTTTCCCATAGTTTCTCATGTTAAACACAATCAAATGCTTTTGCATAATCTATAAACACAAAACGACTGGAACATTCAATTCTTTAAATTTTTCAATAATCAGTTGTAGACTTAAGGTCTGATCTCTGGTTCCTCTACCCCTTCTGAAATCCACTTGCTCCTCTGACATTCCTTCTTCAAGTTTTCTTGAGATTCTGTTTAATATGATTTTAAGAAGAATCTTGCTGGCATGAGAAATTAGGCTAATAGTCCTGTAATTTGAGCAAATTTTCAGATCTCCTTTTTTTGGTAATGGAACAAAAATTGATTTCTTCCAATCTGATGGCCACCGTCCCATTTCCCAAATTTTTACAATCATTTTATGAAAAAACTCGGTGCCTTTCACATCTGTAGCTTTAATCAATTCCACTGGGATTTCATCCATTCCAGGTGACTTGCCACACGTTAGTTCTCTGATGACTTTTTCAACTTCTTCCTTCAATGGTATTGGTTCATGATCATACTTGTTAATTCTCTCTATTGTGTTGCGTTCAGTTGGGGTGATTCTGCAGACTAACTGCCATTTCTTGTAACCACAAAGGCGAATCGTGCATAAGCGAATTCAGTTCGTGTTATATATGATATCATTCCCCTATTTATAAATCGTGTATGATCGAATTCGTGTAGACATGCGTTATACGAGGACTGACTGTATTCTGTCTTTGTCCTTTATTATTGTGTCCACTGTTGACACTGACAAATCTAAATTCCACACAACACTTGTTAATGTTTGACCAATTTCACATATCCACATAATTTTAATTTTCTGACCCAACTCGATCGCCTTTCTTTTCTTGGTAAATTTACTAGTACCACTGTCACTTATTCTCTTAGTTGATACCATGAAAACAGTCAAATTAAATTTTTTGTAAAGAACTTCACAGGGTTAAGGTGAAAACTCACTATTATCACCCCATACGAACTCACATTTTACTAAAGCACATTTCTGGAGGTCACGACCATAAAACAAGAAAAACAATTTGCACTTTCTGGGTTATTGGGCTTTTCTGTTAGTGCAATTCATTATAAATGGGTAGTAAACTCAACCTTATTGCATTTGCGATAATACCGATAGCTGGAATGCTGTGGGTTTTTATGTTATTATGGTGAAATGTGTGTCCCCTTCACTGAAATCTTCAGTGATATAAAAAAAAAAACATAAATAAATTTTATGAATCTTCTCTTCATTCCTATTTTTAAGCTTGTTACTCCATATCTCACTTATGCAATTTGTGTGTGCTGTGATTGTTGTTATTCATTGCTTATTATTAATTTTTTTTTTTTTTTTTTTACTGTTTTAAATTTCAGAATCCAAAAAAAAAAAAAAAAAAAAAAAAAAAATTGAGTGAAAAAAATTTACGTAAGTCCGAAGTTACATAAATCGGATACTTACTGTATCGAAAATGTTCAGCAACCTACGTAAAAAATATGGCGCTAGATAAAAAATGAAAAAACTTACCACACACTACTCATGTTTCCAATAAGATGCTTCTCTTTATTTTTTACGATGTCGATTTTAAATCTAATAGTTTCCCTTTATTTTTTATGATGTTGTGTATGGTTTGGTCGCCAACATTATAATGGTTCATTAAAGATTTAACGGAGGCACTGTTTCAAACTTTTAAATAATTTCAAGTTTTTGTTTAATTGAAAGCACAACTCTTTTGCATTTTGGCAATTTCGAAACAAAAAAAAAATATTTACTATAAAAATAATTTCAGCATCCCTGACATAAATAATGAAACAAAGTTTGTCTTTTTGCGGTGCAACGAAACACGACAGTACGCGACACACTAAAACAAACTAAACATTTGTTCTCTCTTTTTTTGAGCGGTGGATGTGAAGACAGTAGCAAGATAATAGTTGTTGTTGTTGTTGTTTGGGGTTTAATGGCGCAAAAGCAACTTCGGCTATATTGCGCCTGTTCAAGTTTTGTTATTTCCTGTTATATTGTTACTGATTTAACATATTAGATATGATTAGTTAAGTTTATTAAGCTGAGGTATGATAAGAGTTCACTGATGTTTGACTTTTCTCCCATAATGAGTTCAAGGCTTAATGGCTCATTTGAATGTGATTTGAAAGCCGATTGGCGGGCAATTTGGTATCGTGGACATTCTATGATGATGTGCTTCACTGTTAGTGTGGTCAGACACTGAGGGCATTGTGGAGGATCGTCTTTCATTAGGAGGTAAGAGTGTGTTAAATATGTGTGTCCGATGCGAAGCCGGGCGAGGATAACCTCTTCATGTCTGTTTGACCGAAAACTTGATTTCCAGGATTTCTGCTGTTGTTTGATTTGGTATAATTTATTGTTTGTTTGAGATTTCCAGGTCTGCGTCCATATATTTTCAGAGGCTTTTCGATTGATGTTTTTAAAGTCATTGAGCGGTATTTTATGCAAGTGAGAATTTTTGTTAGATGGATGTTTTGCTGCATCATCCGCACGTTCATTGCCGAGTATTCCAGAATGTCCAGGAATCCAAGTGAATCTGACTCTTTGTTTGTTTTCCCGAAGGTGTGATAAGGAGGAAAGAATTTTTCTTACATACGGATGAGATGGATGATCTTCTGTCTGTAAAGCATATATTGCACTTAATGAGTCTGTGAAAATAATACTTTTTACGAGGGAAGTTTTGGCAATGTGATCTAGGGCGAGACTTATTGCAAACAATTCAGCACTAAAGATACTGCACTCTATTGGAAGAGACTGTGAGATTATGTTGTTTGGCAATACAACAGCAGCACCAACATGTGTGGCCGTCTTGGATCCATCAGTATACAGATGAGAATAGTCAGAGAATTGCGTTACATAAGAGGAATGGAGCTGTTTTATATGTTGGCTTGGGATATTGCTCTGTTTCCATTTTATGAGGAACATGTCACAGTCTACTGAACTGATTTTCCATGGTGGAAGGGCTGTGGGGGTATCTTGGTAGATTTTATCCATACTTAAGTTCAATTGTGAGAGTATTTCTTTTAGTCGGATACCTGCAGGTTTGCAGATATTAGGTTTGTTCGTATATAAATTTTCCCATTTCGGTTTATACAGATATTGCCATGTTGGATGTCCAGGAAAGCTTTAAACTTTCGCAGCATAGTTCATAAGAAGAACTTGTCTACGAAGACTGAGTGGGAGTTCATGGATCTCTGTATATAGGCTATACACAGGTGAGGTACGGAAGGCTCCTGAAATAACACGTAATGCATTGTGATGAATTGGATCTAACCAGTTTAACACACTTTTCCTAGCTGAGGAGTAAATGGGAGAACCATAATCTAATTTAGATCTTATCATTGCACGATAAACATGCAAAAGTGAATATCGATCTGCTCCCCATGTCATGGCTGATACAGCTCGTAGAATGTTTAATTTCTTTAAGCACATTGTACGCAGATATTTTATGTGTTCTAGGAAATTTAATTTTTGATCCATGATTAGTCCTAGTAGCCGGATACTCTGTTTCAGTGGAATTTGTTGATTGCTTATCCTTAGTTCTGGATCAGGATGCATCTTTCGTTTTCTGCAGAAGTGTATTGCCGCTGTCTTTTGTACTGAAATTCGATATCCATTATAGATGGACCAGGATTCTATTTTGTTAA
Organism: Mastigoproctus giganteus; assembly: GCF_048544385.1. Classification (NCBI taxonomy): domain Eukaryota; kingdom Metazoa; phylum Arthropoda; class Arachnida; order Uropygi; family Thelyphonidae; genus Mastigoproctus; species Mastigoproctus giganteus. The sequence goes on along the minus strand of NC_143576.1, from coordinate 93,379,976 downwards.
TAGCACATTGGAGCTGCCTCTCGATTGTCCGCATATTCTGTGAGTGACATGATATGGTGAGGTCGTCAGCATATAGGTAGGTTTCAATTGTTGCTGGAATAACTTCTGTTACTGGGTTTATTTTGATAGCGAAAAGGGTTGCACTGAGGACTGAGCCTTGGGGGACCCCCTGTTCTTGATTGTATATTAGAGACAGGATATGATGGTAGCGGACTTGAAAAGTTCTTTTAGTCATGAAATTCTGAAGGAACTTCGGTAGATGGCCTCGAAGACCTAATTTGTGCAATTCATGAAGGATACCATATCTCCAAGTGGTATCGAACGCCTTTTCAATATCAAGGCATATCATTACAAGGTGTTCGTTTCGGAGAAAGGCATTGCGAATATTTGATTCAGCTTTTGTCATTATGTCTATTGTGGATCTATTTTTCCGAAAACCATATTGACTAGGACTAAGGAGGTTATGGAAGTCAAGAAACCATGTTAACCGAGCGTTCACCATTTTTTCTAAAATTTTACCTAGACAGCTAGTGAGCGCGATGGGACGATAATTATATGGATTTGAATGGTCCTTCCCAGGTTTTGGAAAGGCCAGTACAAACGAATGTCGCCAAGAGTCTGGATATGTATCCTCAAGGTATATCCTATTATATAGCAGTAACAGCATGTATAAAGCATTTTTATGGAGGTGTTTGATCATTTGATAGTGGATTCCATCCGGACCTGCTGCACTTTCTTTAGATTTAGCTAGGGCTTTATGCAATTCATTTATAGTGAAGGATTGATTGTATGAAATCTCATGAGCTGCATGAAAATTAATTTTGTATTTTTCCATTTGAGCTTTATATGTTTGAAAGATTGGTCTGTATGACGTTGTTGCTGACAATTCCTCAAATGTTTCTCCTAGTAGATTTGCAATTTTTTCTGGATCAGTTATGTCATGACCTTTCCAGCTTATGATCGGTTTAGGGACGGTTGTATATTTGCCTGA